>NC_056733.1:1264407581-1264707581 GCF_019279795.1 Protopterus annectens | reverse complement strand
CGATTTCTTCCTTTGAAGAATCTCGGCGCCGGACTTCCCTCGTCGGCTCCAAGGGGGTGAGTGGCATCGGACCCTTGTCCGACCCCGCTCTCCCTCTCGGTGCTTCGGCGCTGGTGAGTTCGGCTCCGACATCGGCCTCAGAGCCATCACTGTCGGTGCCGAGGGGGGTTCTCAGCTTTTCGGAGCGGGGACCTCTGGCTCTGTCTGACGGGTGCGTTCGAGGTCATGCGGAGTTTGTTGGAACCTGGTTCAACTCCACAGTCGGCTCCGTCCGCCCCTCTCTCTTCGGTGCCTTAGGTTATGTCTACTCACTCCCTCATCTCAGACCGCAGAGAGCCAGCTCCTCAAGAATCCCCTGTTGGGATCTCATCCTCTTCCGAGGCCTCTCCTGAATTGGCAGGGGAGCCCCCTAGGAAGAGAAAGTGTAAGAGGAAGCACATAGACTCACCTGAGTCTGTCACCTCTGACACAGATTTAGAGGATTCCGAGGGTTCCCCGTTCCCCTTCTGAAGATGTCTCCTTTGCAGACATTCTAGAGATCCTGAAACAGAGGGGAAATTGGCCAGCCCTTAACCCTTCGGAGGATGAATCTGTGTATCTTGAGGCGTTTGGCTCTCGCCCTTCCACCTCCTGGGTGTCCCCCCCCTTTGACCCCCTCATGCAGGTGGTAGCAAAAAAGGCTTGGACGGCTCCTGACTCAGTGGACCCCACCCCCAGGAGACCTTCAAAGTTTATCACAGCACCAACAGATAAGCAATTTCTGACCAAGGGAGTTTCTGTGGATGCTATGGTGGTAGCTGCTGCCACTAAGAAGGAACTAGCTGATCCTTCGGTGCCTGTCCATCCTACTAACAAGGAATCTAGGTCTATGGACAGGTACGGGAAGCGGATGTTTTCGTCAGCGACCTTTGCTATGCGTTCGCTGAACTACCTATGCCATTTCACTCGTCTTCAAAGAGATTTGATCAAGGAAGCGAGTGAGATGTTGAAGGATCCTACAGCTGCGGGTTTTCAGGATAAGATGAACGCTCAGCTGGCTACCCTAAACTCTATAGCTAACTCCTCCATGCGCCTCCTTTCATATGCGGCTGATGGAGCGAGCAGAGCCACAGGGACAGATGTTGCCTTACGCCGGCATGCCTGGATGCGGCTATGCAATTTTGCGGACCCCTTTAAAACGTCTTTCACTAATTCCCGTTTGATGGATCATCTCTTTGGTCCTCAAGTGAAAGAAACCTTGACGAGGTGCGAGACGGATGGCAAAACTCTTTCTGCCTTGAGTCCGTTTTCTACTCCTTCTAGGCCTTACCCCAAAGGCCAGAAAAGTGGGAAAATGTGGTTCCAAACAATCTCAAGGGACTTTGCCTGACGACAGAGTCGTTTCCTCCAGAGGCAGAGGGGAACAATAATGGTAGACGCCGCTAGAGGCAGGGGGTCCGCAGAACCAGGGCAATCGAGAAACTTTTCCGATAAGCCCTTCCAGCATCCCTGAGGTGTTGCCCGACTGTCCACCTTCGGAGGCAGTCGGGGGAAGATTGTCACTGTACCCAGAAGCCTGGCGATCCCTAACTCAAGACAAGTGGGTACAGTCCATCATTTCGAAGGCTATTCCATTCCGTTCTTCGTATTCCAAATCAATCAAAAAAATCCCTTCCAGATGTTCCACCCGCTCAAAGGGATCAAGCAGCGTTGGAAATTTCAAAGTTGCTTGCAAAAAGAGCCATTCAGCCAATGCCAGCAGACCAGCAAGGATCCGGAATCTACTCCAAATTCTTTTTGGTTCCAAAGAAAACAGGGGACTGGAGACCCATTTTGGATCTCAGTATCTTGAACAAGTCGGTCAAGAAAACAAGATTTCGGATGGTCACGCTACAATCCATCCTACCCCTTTTGGGAAAGGAAAACTGGATGTGCTCTATAGACCTCCAGGATGCGTACTATCATATAAAAATGAACAGACGCTCCAGGAGATTTCTCCACTTCCGGCTGGGAACCAGTCACTTTCAATTCAGAGCCCTGCCCTTTGGTCTCACCACTGCCCGGGTGTTTACCAAATGCATGGCAGTGGTAGCTTCTCACCTGAGACGTCAAGGATTCCAGGTGTTTCCATATTTGGACGACTGGCTCCTCACAGCTCCTACCAAGCATCTTCTTCTAATGGCCAGAGACTACACCTTCGCATTTGTCAAAAGTTAGGCATCTCAATAAATTGCGAAAAGTCTGTTTTGTCGCCTTGTCGTGCTATTACCTTCATAGGCGCAAATCTAGACAGTCAACATGTCTGCGAGACTAACAGACCAAAGAATAGCAGACATACGCAAACTGGTCTCCCTTCTCTTCCACAGCAACAGAGTCAAAGCCAGATTAGTTCTGAAAGTACTGGGGATTATGGCGGCTGCTATCCCTCTACTTCTATTAGCCAGATTCCACATGAGAATCCTTCAATGGATGCTCTTCACACAATGGTCATACCAGCAACTTCCGATGTCCCACACCATTATGATTATGCAAGCATGCAAGAATCATCTTCTTTGGTGGATTTCTTCCCCTCAGCTCTTCCTGGGAAGACCCTTTGTTCCTTCCCCTCCGTTGCTACTCTGACAACGGACGCCTCCCTGATCGGGTGGGGGGGGCATTATCAGGGCAGAACAGTCCAGGGCATATGGCAACCAGACGAATGCCACTTGCATATAAATGTTCTAGAGATGAGAGCAGTGCTTTTAGCATTGCAAGCCCTTCAAGACTCTCTTCCCTTGGGAACGATAGCAATCCAGACGGACAATATGTCTGTAGTGTGGTATATCAACAAACAAGGCGGAACCAGGTCCTATCCCCTATGTCGAGAAGCACTCAGACTGTGGCAATGGGCGATTTCTTCTCAGCGGTTTCTGATAGCAACGCACATCCCCGGGAAGTCCAATCTAATCGCGGACAAGTTGAGCAGAGCTATCCTCATGCCTCACGAGTGGTCTCTGAAAGATTCTATTCTGGAGAAAATTTTTCTCAAGTGGGGTCAGCCTTGCTGCGACCTTTTTGCTACTCCCCAAAACAGCAAGTGCAGAGATTATTTCACCCTATTCCCCTTACCAGGCCAGCCCAGCAGAGACGCTCTAGTCCAAGTTTGGCCCCGGGGACTTCTGTATGCTTTTCCTCCCTTCCCACTAATCTCTCAAGTGATACAGAAAGCTATCGCTCAGAAGGCCTCATTGATCCTTACTGGCCTCGACAGGTTTGGTTCTCCTTTCTACATCAATTTCTGTTGGAGCAACCTTGGCATCTGGACCTAGTTCCAGATCTTTTGATCCATCAATCGGGTCAGTTACATCGCTCCCTCCCCTCTCTGAACCTCACTGCTTGGTTCCTCCAATTCCAACCTTAGCCAGGCTTCCTCAAATATCTCATTCTGTTCGAGATATTTTGATAGCTTCCCATAAATCTTCCACTCGGAAGATTTATCTTAGTAAGTGGAAACGTTTTGCCTATTGGGCTCAAGGAAGGAACATAGATCCTTTCACTGCTTCCATCCAAATAGTCCTTGATTTTCTAGCTGAACTCTTCCATGCAGGTTCATCTCCTTCTACTCTTAAAGTTCAATTGGCAGCTATTTCTAACTTTCATGTGGGCATTTCAGATTCTGCCATCATGTCTCACAAGCTTTGCAAAGCTTTTTTGAAGGGAGTTTTTCTTCTCAGACCTCCAATAAGAAATCCTCCTCCTTCTTGGGACCTTAATTTAGTTCTCACATCTTTGATTCTTCCCCCTTTCGAACCTGCAGCTTCCTGTTCATTGAAATTGCTATCCTGGAAGACTCTCTTTCTGGTAGCCATTACTTCAGCTAGAAGGGTCTCAGAACGTCATGCACTCAGCAGTCGACCACCGTATCTATTGTTTCATAAAGACAGGGTGTCCTTACGAACCAATCCATCCCTTTTACCTAAAGTAGCCTCTGCGTCTAACCTAAATCAAAGCATTGACCTCCCTTTGTTTTTTCCTAACTTTTCTAACAGGTCTGAACAAAAATTGCAATGGCTAGATGTTCATTGTCAGTTAAGGTATTATTTGGATAGAACCAAACAGATCAGGAAAACTGACCAGTTGTTTGTCTCTTATGCAGAAAGGGACTTTCAGTTTCGAAGGTATCACTTTCCAGATGGCTAACATCTCTGATTTCCTTTGCTTATGAAATTAGACACCAAAAGCTGCCTAACAAACCTAAGGCCCACTCCACCAGAGCTTTGGCTACTTCTATAGCCTTCCAAGATAGGCTGCCTATTGACACCATTTGTGCAGCGGCTACTTGGGCTACTCCTCACACTTTCATTTCTCATTACAAGTTGGATTTAGCTTCTAGACATAGAGCTAACTTTGGTTCCACTGTTCTCAAGAGTCTGTTCCGATAGGCCACCCGGGACAAGGTGCTAGGGACGCGGTCCCATCCAGCAAGAATGAAGGCGAGATGGACAACTTAACATATAGAAGTTATGTTCTTACCATAACGTTCCATGTTAGTTGTCTTCTTCTCGCCTTCTTTCTTGCGTCCCACCCTCCTTCCCCCTAGCCTGGACAGACCTAGAGGAGTTTGATCGTGACCTCTCTTTCTACCACCTCTATTGTATATAGGTATATGCTATTCTGTGCATATATTCCTTCATCAGGTTTTCAGGCCACCTTCTTCCCTTCCTTTTATAGAGGTGGGTTTTTCCCTTTTCCAGTGGTTCTGGAGTTATTTTTGGCTGGGCATAGCTTACAAACGAGATCTGAGGTAATACCGCCTAGCATTGTGGGATATAAGGAGAGCTTCGAGCCGGTGGAACCAACTCTCGAGCTTTTAGAGTGGCCGAGTCGGAGCCGAGGTCGGCTCCGAACCCATCCAGCAAGAAAGAAGGTGAGAAGAAGACAACTAACATGGAACGTTATGGTAAGAACATAACTTCTAATGTTAAGTTGTCAATCTCGCCTTCATTCTTGCTTGATGGGTTCGGAGCCGATCCTCGGCTCCGCCTCGGCACTTGCTAAGCTCGAGAGTCACTTTTACCAGCTCGAGGCAGCCCCATATCCCATGATGCAAGGCGGTAAGTACCCAGATCTCGTTTGCCGCTTCGCTGATGAGGTCCTCCTTTTACCAGCTCCTGGTAAGTAATTTTTACATTACTATTTTTGCCCCTTTTTCTTCTAAAACTTTAAAATTTATAGTTTTAACACAGTTGTAGTCCCTTTCTGACTAGAATTTCTCCTTAAAACTTTTAGTCAGACTTCTCCCATCCCATCCCCCCCCTTGTTAGGGTGTGTGTGTGTGTGTGTGTGTGTGTGTGTTATTGATAGATTTTTGGGATATATAATTTATTTTCTTGGACTGGTGTTGTGTGTGTGTATTATTCACCATGTCTAAGGAAAGGGTCTCAGGCTTTAAGAAGTGTGACTCGTGCTGTCAGAAGATGTCTCTGACAGACGGTCACACTTCTTGCCTTTACTGCCTGGGGCCTCTTTACCTGCAGGACTCCTGTGCTATATGTCACTCTTTTAGCCAGAGAGTCCTGCAGGAGAGAAGAAATAAATTGATTTTGAGGGGCCTTCTTAAGCCGGAGGGCTCTCCGGCCAAGTCGGCTCCATCTAAGACTTCAAAGTCTTCCAAGGCCCAGGCTTCTGTGTCCAAGCCTGTGGCCTCGGCTCCGACTCGTTCAGAGTCGAGATCGGCTCCGGCTGGAGCCGATTCTGGTTTACTCAAACCTTCGGTGCCGATTCTGGTTCGACCACTTCGGTGTCGGCTCCGATCGGTTCCGACCACCATGTGGCTCAGGCATCGGTGTTGGCTCCGATCGGCTCTGACACCCTTACTTTTATGGCTGTATCGGCTCCGGCTGGAGCCGATGCATCGAAGCTACCTGTCGGTGCCGATAAGTTGTCGGCTCCGACAGTTTCTGTGGTTTCATCGGCTCCGATGGTTCCTTCGAGGAAGAGGTCTAGGTCCCCTTCCTTGGAGCCCATACCTCCTCTCGGAACGGAGCCATCGGAGCCGATCTTCAAGGTCATCCAGGCTTTCTGACCATGATTTAGAGAGAGTGGTCAGTAGATTACTAAAATCACAGGCACTGGCCCAAATGCTACATAGTCCGTCTCAGCAGGCGACTATTAGTCCACACCCATTGCAGTTCCTCCTTCGACTCTACCCCAGAGTTTGGAGTTGGAGTCTTCGAATAGTTTCTGCTACTGCTGAGGGACAGATACCCCTTCTGCTCCTTCAGCCTCTACTCTTATCTCCTCTTGAGACCTTCCTTAGAGGGATTCGGTGGCCGGGCTTCCTGGTCTCCTCCGAGGGGTGAGTGGCATCGGACCCTTGTCCGACCCGCTCTTCCCCTTGGAGCCTCGGCCTTGGTGAGCTCGGCTCCGACATCTGCCTCGGAGCCTTCCTTTTCGGTGGGTCCTGGAGTTCCTAGCTCTTCGGAGCGGGTTCTCTCGGACCTCCCTGGGAGGGGAGCCTTCGAGGTGATGAAGAGTGTGCTGGCCACTGGACTCAGCCAGCAGTCTGTTCCCTTAGCTCCTCCCTCTATAGTGCCTGTTGACATCTCTGCCACTTCTCTTGCTCCCGGACCCAGAGATCCTCCGCCTTAGGTTTCCCCACTGGGAATATCCCCCTCTTCCGAGAATTCTCCTGATTTGTCGGGAGATCCTCCACGGAAGAGGACCTGTAAGAGGAAACACGTAGACTCCCCCGAGTCTATCACTTCGGATACTGACTTAGATGAGTCAGAGGAATCCCCAAGATCCCCCTCTGAGGATGTCTCCTTCTCAGACATCCTAGAACTCCTTAGACAGAGGGGAAACTGGCCCACAAATAATCCCTCTGAGGATGAGTCAGTATACCTGGAGGCGTTTGGATCTCGGCCCTCCACCTCCTGGGTGTCTCCGCCTTTCGACCCCCTTATGCAGGTTATTGCTCGAAAGGCGTGGACTGCTCCTGACTCTGTAGAGCCAGTCCCTAGGAGGCCTTCTAAATTTATTACTGCCCCGTCGGACAAGCAATTCCTCACAAAAGGTGTCCCTGCTGGTACCATGGTGGTGGCGGCTGCCACTAAGAAGGAACTTGCAGATCCTTCCGTACCTGTCCATCCTCCTAATAAGGACTCTAGGACCATGGATAGATATGGTAAGCGGATGTTTTCTTCAGCGACCTTTGCTATGCGTTCGCTGAACTACCTATGTCACTTCACCAGACTCCAGAGGGATATCCTTAAGGAGCTAGGTGAAGTAGTACAGGATCCTACAGCTGCAGGGGCTCAAGAAAAAATTGCTTCGCAGCTAGGAACCCTTAACTCCATTGCTAACTCCTCCATGCGACTGATATCTTATGCTGCTGATGGAGCGAGTAGAGCCGCAGGTACAGGTGTGGCTCTTAGACGCCAAGCCTGGATGCGGCTCTGTAATTTTGCAGATCCCTTTAAGGCGTCCTTCACAAACTCTCCCTTTGATGGGTCAGCTTTGTTTGGCCCTCAAGTGAAGGAAGCGTTGACCAGGTGTGAGCAGGACGGCAAAACTCTTTCTGCCGTGATGCGTTTTTCCACCCTTCTAGACCTTACCCCAAAGGACAGAAGGGTGGCAAAATGTGGTTCCATAAATCCCAAGGAGTCACGCGATTCACGTGGTCAGTTTACCCCTAGAGGCAGAGGGGGTAACAACAACAGACGCCGCTCTAGAGGCAGAGGGGGTCCACAAAACCAGGGAAACAGAGAGTCTCTCTCTGACAAGCCCTTTCAGCATCCCTGAGATGTTGCCCGGCTGTCCCGCCTTGGAGGCAGTCGGGGGAAGACTATCGCTGTACCCAGAAGCCTGGCGTTCCCTCACTCAAGACAGATGGGTACAGTCGATCATATCCGATGGGTACAAAATTCCTTTCGAGGAAAGTCCTTTCTATCCCTCAAATTCCCTTCCAGATGTACCACCCGGTCTAAGGGAAATTGCAGAGTTAGAAGTCTTAAAACTACTGCAAAAAAGAGCCATTCAGCCAGTTACAACAGATCATTCAGAGCCCGGAATCTACTCAAGATTCTTTTTGGTCCCCAAAAAGACGGGAGACTGGAGACCAATATTGGATCTCAGCAGACTCAACAAGTCTGTGAGGAAGACAAGATTCCGAATGGTCACTCTTCAGTCAATTCTGCCCTTCTTACAGAAGGACAACTGGATGTGCTCAATAGATCTTCAGGATGCGTACTATCACATAAAAATTCACAGACGCTCCAGGAGATTTCTCCGCTTTCGGCTGGGGTCCAGTCATTTCCAGTTCAGAGCCCTGCCCTTTGGTCTCACTACAGCCCCCAGAGTGTTCACCAAATGCATGGCAGTGGTCACGGCTCACCTGAGACGTCAAGGATTCCAGGTGTTTCCGTATCTCGACGACTGGCTCCTTTCAGCCACCACCAGTCATCAGCTTGTTCAAACCAGGGATTACACAATAAATCTTTGTTCTTATTTGGGCATCTCGATCAACTTCGAAAGTCATCCTTGTTGCCCTGCCAGTCTATTACTTTCATAGGCGCAAACTTAAACACTGTTCGGATGTCAGCTACCCTTACAGATCAAAGAGTTTCAGACATTCAAAGTCATGTCAGGATCATTCTAGCCAACAAGAAAGTACAGGCCAGAATGGTTCTAAAGGTATTAGGCCTCATGGCTGCGGCCATTACTCTTCTTCCCCTGGCTCGCTTCTGCATGCGCCTTCTTCAGTGGATGTTGTTCACTCAGTGGTCTTACCAACAACTTCCAATGCGTCACCAAATACTGGTGACACAGGTTTGCAAGAATCATCTTGCTTGGTGGATCACTTCTCCCCAAATTCACCAAGGCAGACACTTTGTACCCCCATCCCCGGTAGCCACTGTCATCACGGATGCCTCCCTGATCGGGTGGGGGGGTCATTATCAGGGCAGGATGGTTCATGGGACGTGGCAACCGTTCGAATACGACCTGCACATAAATGTCCTAGAGATGAGAGCAGTGCTTTTAACTTTGCAAGCCCTCAACGACTTTCTTCCCGTAGGGACAATTGCAGTCCACACAGACAACATGTCTGTAGTTTGGTATATCAACAAACAGGGCGGAACCAAGTCCTACCCCTTGTGTCGAGAAGCGCTCAGACTTTGGCAATGGGCGATCTCCTCTCATCGGTTTCTGGTAGCAACGCATATCCCTGGGAAAACCAACATTTTAGCGGACAGATTGAGCAGAGCTATTCTCATGCCTCACGAGTGGTCTCTCAAACAATCTATAGTGGAAGAGATTTTTCTGGAATGGGGTCGCCCATGTTGCGATCTTTTTGCTACTCCCCAAAACAGCAAATGCCCAGACTTCTTCTCTCTTTTCCCATTGCCAGGCCATCCCCCCAGAGACGCTCTGACCCAGGATTGGCCCCAGGGACTTCTTTATGCCTTTCCTCCATTTCCTCTGATCCCTCAAGTTATCCAGAAAGCAACCGTTTTGAGAGCCAAATTGATTCTCATTGCTCCTTATTGGCCTCGACAAATTTGGTTTCCGTTCCTTCATCGTCACCTTTTGGTGCAGCCGTGGCATCTGGACCCATTGCCAGATCTTCTGATTCACCAATCCGGTCAGCTGCACTGGTCTATCCCTTCTCTCAACCTCACAGCATGGTTGCTCCACTTCCTTCCTTAGCCAGGCTTCCTTTGATCTCTAACCCCGTTAGAGACATTCTAGTAGCTTCCTTAAAATCCTCTACCAGGAGGATTTATACAAGCAAATGGAAACGTTTCTCTTATTGGGCTAAAGCCAAGAATATTGATCCCTTCACTGCTCCAGTTCAGGCAGTTTTGGATTTCTTAGCGGAGATTTTTCATGCAGGCTCCTCTTCTTCCACAGTTAGAGTTCAGTTGGCTGCTATCTCGAAATTTCATGTCGGGTTCGCAGATCACAACATTATGTCCCACAGGCTTTGTAGAGCCTTCTTGAAAGGAATTTTCCTCCTGAAGCCTCCAGTCAGGAGTCCTCCTCCTCAATGGGATCTAAATTTAGTGCTGACATCCTTGATTCTTCCCCCCTTCGAGCCAGCTGTTTCTTGCTCCCTGAAATTTCTTTCATGGAAAACCTTATTCCTGGTAGCTATTACATCGGCCAGGAGGGTGTCTGAACTTCATGATCTATCTGTTCGCCCCCCCTATTTGGTCTTTCACAAAGACAGAGTATCACTGAGAACTAATCCGACCTTTTTGCCTAAGGTCGCCTCAAAGACTAATTTGAATCAAACCATTGATCTCCCTGTATTTTTTCCAAACTATTCAAACAGATCGGAACAAAAACTACATTATCTTGATGTCCACCGACAACTCAGATATTATTTGGACAGAACTAAACAATTTAGGAAATCCGATCAACTCTTTGTTTCCTATGCTGATAACAAGAAAGGCCTTCCTGTCTCAAAAGTGACCTTATCTAGATGGCTTTCTTCTGTCATCTCTGAAATTTATCGGCTCAGGGGAAAACAGCTGTGCTCAAAACCTAAAGCACATTCAACCAGAAGCTTAGCTACTTCTACAGCCTTTCAAGCTAGACTTCCTTTAGACACTATTTGTGCAGCGGCCACTTGGGCCACTCCTCATACTTTTGTTTCCCATTACAAATTGGACTTAGCCTCCAGGGACAGAGCCAGTTTTGGCTCTACAGTCCTCAAGAGTCTGTTCCATTGAGCCACCCAGGATAGAGGTGCTAGGGACGCGGTCCCATCAAGCAAGAATGAAGGCGAGATTGACAACTTAACATTGAGAATTTATGTACCTACCATAACGTTCCATGTTAGTTGTCTTCTCTCGCCTTCTTTCTTGCGACCCTCCCTCCTTCCCCCAGGCCTGGACAGACCTTTCTCTACAAGGAGTTATGATGCTGAAGACCATACAGAGCTGGTCCTTCTTCCATCCTGCAGGTTTTTCTTTCTTCCTTTGGGAAGTGTTTATGCTAGGTGCTATTGCCCTTTTGTCATCAAACGAGATCTGGGTACTTACCGCCTTGCATCATGGGATATGGGGCTGCCTCGAGCTGGTAAAAGTGACTCTCGAGCTTAGCAAGTGCCGAGTCGGAGCCGAGGATCGGCTCCGAACCCATCAAGCAAGAAAGAAGGCGAGAGAAGACAACTAACATGGAACGTTATGGTAGGTACATAACTTCTCATTTATGACCCTAGTGATGAGTTCAATTCCCTGTTATTGGAAATGTTGGAAAGGGGTGAGAGACTTTGTTTTTTGACACTAAGGATGTTCAAAAAATTGTTTGTCAAGAGTCCTAAAAAAGCTAGATTGTTTCACCATCCCCAAAATCCTTAAAAGCATGATGGATCCTCCAGGGAGAGCAATAGTTTCTGGGGTTGGTGGTTATCTACAAAATGTAGGAATTTTTTTAGATGAACAGTTAAAAGGTTACGCCTCTAGGGTGCCTTCACATGTTAAGAACAGTCAGGCACTTTGTGAACTGGTTGGGGGTATGCATTGGGAGCTGGATTTCTACTGGGCCTTTGTGGAGGTTAGAGCTTTGTATACCAGTGTTAATCATGCTTTGGGTTTGGAGGCCATAGCCAGGATACTGGGTGAGGGCCCTAGAACCAGTTATATTCTGCAATTGGAGTTCAGTCTGACACACAATTTTTTTGAGTTTGAAGAGGAGTTATTTTTGCAGAGGGGAGGCACCGCCATGGATGCCTCGTTTACTCCTTCTTATGTCGTCATATTTTTGAATTTATTTGAAAACAAATTCATTTATAATAAGTTTTTTACTAACAGTGTAATCATCTATGAGAGAAACATAGATGATTTAATTTTTGTGTGTCGGGGAGAAACAGAACATTTTGAGGAGTTCATGGCTGAGTTGCAAGGGAATGACTTTGGGCTATCATTCACTTTCAAAACCAGTAGACGTGATTCAGTATTTGGATTTGGAACTTTATGTGGGATGAGAAAAATCTGTCCAGTTTAGACCTTGTCATAAGGAAACTGCAGCTAACAATTTTCTATTGGCTTCCAGTGTGCACCCCACCCCATTTGTTGGATTCATTATCATATGGGGAATATAGACTTATTTTTAGTAATACGTCTGATAAGAATATGGTAAGCAGGGAGTTCTTGAAAGTGAGGAACAAATTATCTTCCAGAGGTTATTCAGTTGATTTGTTGGTCAAGACAGAAGAAAAAGTTTTAGGGAGTCAGCAGAGGGGCTGTGGTGGTATAAAGAGAAGGAAGGAAGAATGGCTTCATGGTGAGAATGATAAAAAAAATTTTTTTGTGAGCAGATTTTCCCCTTTTTCTCACATTTTAATGAATGTAGTAAGAATGTTTTGGCCTATAGTTGTGCAGAGAGATTCAACTAAAGGTGTGTTCCCAGAAAATATAATTTTGTCACATAAAAGATTTTTTAATTTGAAGCAGTTGTTGAATAGGAAGAGCAGCAAGATAGGCATTGATGACCGGGTAGGGTGTCACCCTTATTATAGATAAGTTTGCTCGAGGGTAAGGAACTTACATGGTAGTAATATCCAATGACAGAATATCTAAAGCAATGCAGAGCTTCACCTGTTATTCCAGTGGAGTGGTTTATATTGTAGGTTGTGGGTGTTTCCCGAGTAAGTGGTATATTGGACAGACTGAGACAGGTCAAAAAACGCATTTTGGAGCATATGGGGGACATCAGGCATAGGAGATTGGAATTTTGTCTGAATCATGGGGGTTCTGATTCTTCATTATTCTTTAGTGTATTAGCCAAGCCCACCCGCCAACATGGGGGAATATATCAGGAGCAATTATTAACTTTGGAAACCAGGTTCAGCATTAATTTTAACACGTTATTTCTTTCAGGTTTAAATCTGGAGGTTAATATAAATGTATAATATAAAGGTTTAATTTAAATGTTTAATCTTAATATATGCATATATGAAATGTAAAATTTGTGTTTGTATTTAGAAGGGGACATGGGGGATATTAATAGTGTCTTTAAAAGGTGAAATATCACTTTAATTCTAATGCATATGTAATCTGTGAAGTCAGTGTAATTAAGCGGAGACACCAGTAAAGCAGATTTACTTCTCTTGGAAGACTTTGTGTTTTATTTCACAAAAGTGTTTTTTTGCCAGGGGGCAAATGCTGCATCCCCATACCTCTGCTATGTCTGTATACTAACTGTGAGATTGCAGAATTCCCAGGAAAAGGGCATATCTCCCTAGGCTGGGAACTGTTGATCTCTCACAGCTGTCAACCTTTTGCATATGTCAATCATCCACAATTTTGACTTGCATCATGACTTCCACGTATATATAGTGTTGTAAGAGTGCATTGTATGTGCAGTACATTTAGGCACCCCTGTAAACAAACAAATGAAACCGTACAACTCAGCTGCTTCCTCCTATTATTATGAGCTGCCTTGTTCATCAGCTTTCATGTATTTAGGTCTCAGAGTTCTGTGAACTCCATTCCCTTTATAGTCAGAGAATGAAAAATATTTTATTTCAGAAACAGAAGATGAACTAGAGAAGACAGCAGTTCTAATAGTGTGGTAAATGATGCAGAGGAATAGTTGCAGTTTCTTTTCCTGTAATGTAGATTATGTACTAACCACCTCTTGTCCATGGGTGCTTAGCTAAAATAACACACTTTTTAAAATTCAAGTTAAAGTGTAGCAGCCCAGTGAAACAGTAGTGTAGTTGTTTCACTCCCGGTACCTCTAGGCATTGCTTTGTTCCCTTAAGTCCTTAGATCTGTATTTATTTTTAATTGATTTTATTTGTTAATGAGGTAGGTACACTGGTCTGAAGACCCCTTTCAGGATTGACCTTAGCACAGCCAGAATAAAGTTACCAAAGCAGTACAAACGCTGACAGAATCAAACAAATATATATATATATGTAAAAAGCAAAACTATATGTTAAATAAGTATTTTCACAGAGAATCATGTACATCAGTAGACAGGAAGGCATTCAAGTGACACAAAGTATATCAGATGGCTATGGTACAACTTTTGTAGTGTTAAGAATGGTGTTTTATATACCAAAGAATTAGCTGTATGGCCGGCCTGTTCTAGCTGGTGGATTTAGTAGTTGTGGAGGACAGCAGTGCACAAACTTTTTATTTGCAGTCAAATCAGGGATTACACTATATTCTGAAGGAAAATACTAGTTACATGGAGTATGCATGGAGGGATGGTTTCAAATCCATTGTGTAGAAGGGCAGTAGGCAAATAGAACCAAAGTTAAATGCTCCTCTTAAATTACAGGAGATTCAGATATCAATTCAGAACATAAAGAGAAGAAAAAGGGAAAAAGTACCACATTTGGATGAATTTTCACCAGAATAAGTGGGGGGAAGAAAGAAGTGATACCTATCTTGTTAGACTATTATAATAAAATCTGGAGGACAAACATTATCACAGATGAAATTAAATGTCCTAGGATATTTCCAGTACAGAAAGAAAAGGGAGATAAAACAGACTTGGCTAACTATAGGCCGATACATACCACTATTGAATTTGTACATAAAAACTTTGCCAAAAATCCTAGCAAAAAAGATTGGGCGGTATAAGTTTTTAAAGACAGAACAAAACTAGTTTATTAAGAAAAGGCAGAGTACTGATAATTGGTAGAATTTGGCTATTTGTTTTTTGAAAACCATTAAGTACAATATCCTTTTACTGGAGCAGTTTTATTTGAGATTAAAAAAATTACTTTTGATGTGATACATTGGGACTTTCTGTTTGAACTGTTACAGTGAAGGGATTTTGGGATGAGTTCATTCTGTGGATTAAGATTTATGATAAACTCACTTCTGATGTTTTAATGAATGAAGGAATATTTACAAAAGGAAAAAACTCCAGAGGGAATAGGCAGGGATGCCATTTATGGCCAAGATTGTTTCTTTTATTAAATGAAGAGTTGGCTTCACAAGTTTGAGATATTATAACAGAAGGAGAGCACTGAGGGATAAAGCAGTGTTTTATTTGTATCTGATGATTATATTTCCATGATCGAAAATATCCATAATACTTTACCAATAGTATTGGAGATGTCTGACAGATTCAATAAACTGTCAGAAAAGGAAATGAACTCTAATAAACCAGTGCTGGTCAGGTTGGGCGAAGGAAAAGGTCACGGAGCAGCTGATGATATGCAGGAGGTGGAGTTCCTCACGTACCTAGGTTTAGAGGTGGGTTACATATATGAGGGAATAGTTACAAGAAACCTGGAGAATCTTTATAAGGAAATAAACAAACTCTTTCAAAAGGGTTGTGGTGGAACATGCACAATGATTGGCAAAATGAAAGTTAT
The DNA here is from genome assembly GCF_019279795.1 of Protopterus annectens. Classification (NCBI taxonomy): domain Eukaryota; kingdom Metazoa; phylum Chordata; order Ceratodontiformes; family Protopteridae; genus Protopterus; species Protopterus annectens. Next base: position 1,264,692,277 of record NC_056733.1, on the reverse strand, counting down.
CAAAATTGTAAGTCTCCCTCAAATTATACATGTCATAAGATGTATCCTAGTGTGGTTTGGCCACCGTTTGGTGGATAAAATTCAGATCCTACTTGAAGAGTATGTTGATGAAGAAAGCCAACATAGAATTCCAAACCAGGATTTTGTAACCCTACCTTTCCTGGGGGGGTGGGGGTGGAATTTGATGCATTTTCCTTCACAGGTTGTGGCATTTAGTATAGTGCATGGATTACATAGCATGAAAAGAGTAAAGAGACAGTATTCGGGGGGAGGGGACTCTGTGGTTCTCTGCAAAAAATGCTTATGGCTGACACTTGGTAAGAATTGGGAGACAGGGGTTAAACAGCTAGGATGTATGTGCTTTTAACTGCCTGTGTACAAGATGATCTGGGATCAGGCAAATGGTAAATAGATATTCCCAAATTCAAGCAGGCAATATGGGGAGTAGCAGAGATATATAGATGGGGAGCGTTAAGAGAAGTAGGTAAGACAGTGGAAAGGTGGGAATAGTCCTTGATCTCCAGGAAGTACCAAACTGTTCCCAGCTAAGGGATGAACCTAATTTCACTTTTAATGCATGATGAATATATAGGTTAAATGCTTGAGTACTCCACAAAGAAAGAGAGCAAGAGGCTCCTTAGAGCAAGTGGAACAGCATGAAAAATGGAATAGGTAGCTAAGATATACGACAGCATAGAAGCACTAAATTAAGAGTTTTAGGTTAGAGGGAGTCTAGATTATTCTATATAATATTAGCGAGAAAATAAGACTATTGGAAATGTACATGGTAAAATGCAGAGGCAGTGTTCCCCTAAAGACTACAATTTACAGTGTTTTTTTGGCCTTGGTGAACAGCACAACTTAACTGTAAGCATTTTGCGACTTTCTACAAGCAAATTTTGTTAAGACATACTGGTGAGGCTAATGCTGGCTTGCTGTATCCCCTGGGTCATTGCTACATGTTTAGCTGCTATCTTTGATAGACAAGTTAAAAAATCTAAGCATTTCTCCTTGAAAAACTGGAGGGAGTCAGGAAACACAAGGAGTACCCACAAGAACAATAAAGAACTACAATCACACATGCTTATCTTTTGCCATGACTAATATATTGCTCCTAAATACTCACAAATCTTAACTCCACCTTACTTAGCAAACTCGAATCAACCTATCACAAAATAGCCAGATTTTCTGCACAACAAACCTACAAATCTCACCACTGTATCTCTCTCAAACATCTAAACTGGCTCGAACTATCACACATCCTATCCCTCTCTCAGCTCCAAGTTATACACTCCATTATTTATTCGCCATCCTACTATCCAGCAATAGGCACCATAATCTCCCACTATGTCCCATCCAGACTACTCAGCAGCTCCACCCAATACCTTTTACAAATTTACAAGCTCAAGTCCAAAATAGGAGCCATTACATACAGCTACCATCCCTCTTTTGCTTAGAACAAACTCCCACAAGAAGTTAGATCACTTTCACATCCTAAAGTATGCAAACTAGCCACTAAAGAATACTTAAAAAGTCACTGATTTGTACCTGTACTCAGCCTTCTTAAATGTACCTGCACTAAATAACAAACCTAACTTCCTCTCTTACCATAATTTCTTCTCCTCTGTACCAAAACATTTAGAACTTAAACTAGTCTACTTCATCATTTTTTTACCTAACATTATCTCCTTTACTTCTGCTGCAGTATTTTTCATAACATTTTATAGGTAATTGTAACTGCATATATGTAACTGTTCTGTAAGTTTTATTATGAATGATTATAATGTTAACTGTGTTTGTAACAGTTATATTTTTTGTAACTATGTTTTGGAGCTCTTCTCCCCGGGCCTCTGCTGGAAAAGGGCTTTTGCTCAGTCAGACAATCCCGGTTAACAAATATAAAATAAATAAATAAATCAAAAGCATACCTGTAATTTTCAGTTTTTATGAGGCCATAGGTGTGTAAAATACTGTTCTGTGTATGACTTCATCCCCTCCATCTGGTTAGGGTAAGGATCACCACGGCCATCCCCCAAGTATGGGATGAAACTACAGTTACTCCTCTTGGATTCCCACCTGTTCTAGTGGTGCTGCAGGAGACTACCGAAACAGAAGTGACAGCCAATCAGAGGCAGTAGCTGTTTTTGAGATGGTTGCTAAAATGGCTCCCAAAGTTTAACTTAATGGCTTATAAGTTTCAGGAGATTCTGCTTGCTGAGCACATGTTTCAGGTCATCCTGGGTAAGGTTTATTGAACAATGACAACTAGTTTGGCCAGTTCCCCACACATTCCGAAGGATTTGAGTACTGTCAGTTTAGACAGTGTACTGCTCTACTACAGGAGGCTGAGATTTGGGTGTTTATCTAATGAATTACTTTGTACAGACACAGTTACCACTGGAGTAGGCATTTGCAACCAGTAAAGTATCTGATTCAGACTTTTTTTATTTTAAGGGAGATACAAGTTATAACCTAAAAACTTCAAATGAGTGGAATACCCTGTTGTACAGTTTTGAGTGGAATACCCTGTTGTAAAGACCTAAGTTGTCTGATATAATAGCAGTTCACAGTAAACTGGGAAGTCAAATGTTTGAACAAGGAAGTCACATGGTTGCAGGAAATACCCTTATGTCTGTTCATAGTGCCTTTTACGTATCCCCCCCTCCCAAAAAGATAGTCACCTTTTTTCTATCCTTCTAGTATTTACTGTGTTATCAATTCGATCATGTCAAACATGCATACAGTATGCCTTTTCACCCCCTGCCCACAAAAGACAACCACTTTGTGTACCACAGTGATGTCAAAAAAGACAAAACTGAGTGAACAAATGTGATGCAGTAACATAATTCAAACTGTTGCTGTCAGACAATTATAAATAGCATGGCTCCTTACTCCTACTCCCAAATGGTGGCCATCTCTTTACATGTCTGATGTTTGTGAGGAAAGATGAAAAATAAATAAATCATAATAATGGATTCCAGCTTGTCTAGAGTAGTGTACAGTTTAGGAGTAACAAACTGTAGTGACCTTCTTTGCACACCTCTGTGGTTTGTGAGAAAAGATAAAGAAATAATGACCACACTGTACGCAGCACCAACAAAAGCTATAGCAACATTATATGCACACTGCAGGGGGTTGTGAGGAAAGTTAAAGAAGTAATGACCACACTCTCCACAATTCACACACAAGCTATAGCAACCTTCTTGTACACCCCTGAGTTTTGTTTGTGAGGAAAATTAAAGGGGTAATAACCATATAGTCACCCCCCTACCCCCATGTTTAAATGATCTTATGTGCCTGCCTCTGAGCTAGGCCAGTTTTAGAGTAGATGATATTTAGGGCAGAGGCCACTACTAGTACTCTGTCATAATCGACTTACATAGCCTAATAAGGTGTGGGGCCACTAGGCCCGTGGACATTTTGAAGATCTGCTTGTTCTGTGATGTATTTTATGCCATCTTTGTTTTTTTTCAAAGATAATGACTTCTTAACTTTTTTTACTGCTACCCAGAAGTTATACATATGTCCACCGTTATTATGTTTGTCTATGATAAAAATAAATTTTGTTTTTACACACACACACACACACACACACACACACACACACACACACACACACACACACAATTTGCTCTGACAAGCCAAGTCTGTCACAAGATTCACTGATGTTTTACACAAGCACACACATACAAACACTGTTCCCGACAAGCAAGGTCTGTCACAAGATGCACAAACTCACACTACATGCTTCCTTGCAGGCAGTTTTGGAGGAATGCCATTTCACTTAAATTGTATCTTTGGGCTATTGGAAGAAACCAGAGCTCATAGATATACCCACACAAATGCAGGGGGGAGCATGCATACTTCACACAGAGGAGGCCACAACCAAGAATTTAGCCAGAACCATGAGTTGTGAGATGCCAGTACTACTCATTGCTTCATTGTGTCAGTCTTCACTTAATCTCACAAACTCCCTGCTCCTGCCAGACCACCAAAGATTGTCACTTATTTGCAATTCTGATGCTTGTGATGGAATGTGAAAGAAATTAGGACCAATTTTGTTTCTCTTCAATGCACTGTAACCCCTCCCAAAAACACTCATGAGCATAATTCATAATGATACTAGTTTTACCCTTTCAGCGAATACAGTAAAATGTTTGCCACTACTTCTGCCAGGCTAGACTGATGACTTTTATCAGGCAATACTTTGGTTAAGTCAGGTGTAATCCACAAATAGCCTCTGCACCAGTCACTTAATCCACTTTACTGTGTACACCTCAAATCTGATTGTGGTAAAAAAATAATAGTAATAGTCCTAATGGAAAAAAGTATTCCATCTTAATTTGCTCAAATACGCACTAGTTTTACAAAGTCAGATTAGTGACGATTTAACAGCAACCAACAAGAGAGTCAGTTACTTTCATCCACAGACTGCTGCCAGCCCCATCCAGCAGCTATAATCACTTCAGACTCTGATAAAAAAAATGATGGCTATGTAATGCATTTCAACTTTGTTCCACACAAACCATAGCTACACATTAAGGTAATTCCAGTTTGCTTCACACAAATGATATTAGTCCTGCAAAGCCAGAATAATGAGTAAGCAATAATAGTTATTTATTTTCCTTTACAAACAGAGCCAGCAGTCATAGCTGATTTGTCCATGTAAATCTAATAATGTCTTGTAAAATTAAACATGCTCTTTCAATGTTTCAGTACTAGAATCAAGGACAAATCCTATAATATTGAGGGTGGGGGAACAAAGGTCCAAAATCCAGACATATTAATGTTGCTCTTATATTTGTAGAAGGCTGCTAGAATAATAGGTTTTGTGAAGGTTCAAAGTCTGAAACTCAAATGGCTGTCCTTCTATAGCGACTGCGACCCTCATTAATTTACCAGAAAATCACAAGTTTTATGATGAGCAAACCAAGAACATGAGATGGTCTCTGGGACATCTGCAAAACAATGCCAGAAGTCTAAACCTCAAGATGCACGCCCTCGAAGCCCTCCTCAGTATGGAGAACATCGATGTCTGTGCAGTGACTGAAACCTGGTTCAAGGCTCCTGAGAGCACCCCAGCACTATCAGGTTTTACCTCATATCATGCTTTCCGTCCCCAAAACTTGGACCGAACCACAAAAGGAGGGGGAGTATCCATATTCATCAAAGATACCCACACCTCCAGGTTAGTGGCAACGCACGAAGCATCGGAGACTATCCAGGTGCAACTAACCATAGGCAAAACTGCCTTACAATTTGTAGCATGCTACAGACCACCCTCTCAAACTCAGGAAACCCACACAGCCATCCTGAAGACACTGAAGAGTATGAATGTTTCTCCAAATACCATCATATTGGGAGACTTCAACTACCCAAACATAGACTGGGAACATTACTCAAGCCCAAACACCTTAGCACAAAGGTTCCTAGAATTCATAAACTCCAATGCGATGGAACAACTAGTCATCATTCCCACAAGAGGAGACAATATACTAGACCTGATCATCACAAACATGGGGACAAAATGCTCCACACCGGAAGTATATCCCTCATTGGTAAGATCAGACCATAAATTAATCTCACTGGAAATCCACATCCCGCCCCCATCCCTTGCACAAAAGACCACAGTGAAGAACTTCTCAAAAGCCAACTTCACACTTCTTAAGACTGAAGTGGTATCCTTCAAGGTCCCTGGGCCAGTGGAAACCACAACCCACACTGCTGAATCCTTTGCAAATGCCTTCTACGGGCACCTTCAAGAATGCATGGATCATGCAATCCCAAATAAAACCAAGACCCATTCCCCCAAAGGCAGGCGCCCGGTCTGGTGGACCCCTTGCTATAAACAAACTTTACAACAGAAGGAGGAAGCTACTACATGACAGAGCAAAATCCCTAAATGGGAAGGCATCTCTAATCAGTACTAGCAAAAAACTATGATCACTCATAAAATCATCCAAGGCCAACTTTGAGAGAAAAATCGCAAAAGACACAAAAGACAATCACAAGGCCTTCTTTAGCTATGTTAGAAACCTGGGTGAAAACTCCCATATATGCTCAGAGTTGGTCCAAAATGACAATAAATACACTGAACCCACTGACATTGCCAACATTCTGGCAGATAGGTTCAGTGCAAATTTCTCCCCCCCCCCCAAAAGGAGAAATAACTATCCCAGCAGAGTGTAGCCTCCCTAACATCTCAGATGCCCAGGTGAGAGCCGCCCTCTCTAAAGCTAAAAACACAGCATCAATGGGACCGGACGGTGTCCCGGGCTGTGTGCTACATGAACTCCAAGAGGAACTAAACCCAAACACAAGGCTGCTGTTTAATCTTAGCCTTACTACAGGATACGTACCCAAAGAGTGGCGTACGGCAACAGTGGTCCCACTTCACAAAGGCGGTGCTTCTACGGACCCTGGAAATTACCGCCCCATAAGCTTGACTAGCCTGGTCTGCAAAGCTATGGAGAGGATCATTATGGAACTCATAAACAAAAACATTGGGGACCTACAGACATTGGATCCTACCCAATTTGGCTTTGTCAAGGGCAGATCCTGCCTTTTGAACTTGGTTGACTTTTTTGAAACCGTCACTAAGGCCATTGATGAAGGTAAGGCAGTTCACACAGCCTACCTTGACCTTGCAAAAGCCTTTAACACAATACCACACTCGGGCATCATAGACAAACTCACCAGCTTAAATGTAAACCCATATGTCACGAGATGGGTTGCAAACTGGCTCAAGGACAGAACCCACAGGGTCAGAGTTGCTGGAGCTATGTCAGACTCTAAGCTAGTCACAAGCGGTGTCCCACAGGGCTCAGTTCTGGGACCCCTCTTGTTTGGCATTTATTTTTCCGAGGTACAGGCAAACATAGGAGGATTGTGGCTGACAAAGTTCGCAGATGACTGCAAACTGGGCGCCATAATTGATACTCCAGCGGACACAAACATCCTTCAGAGAGGACTCATAGAAACGGATAATTGGTGCCAGAGCCCTGGCCTTAAGCTTAACGCCAAAAAATGTATAGTCATACCTTTTGGGAAAAACAAGGTACCCACAAATTACCACATAGGTGGTAATCCATTAAGTACGGAAGAGGTAATCAGGGACCTAGGGACCCAGGTTGACAGTAACCTCTCATTTGACACTCACATTGCCAAAGTGGTTAGGAAGACCTTCTATATTGCCCACCTTATCATGAAGGGTTTCACATCTAGATCAAGAGAGGTCATTGTGCCCCTGCACTCATCTCTTATTAGGCCAATGATTGAGTACAATGCCCCATTTGGGATGTATCTTACCCGACACATGCAGCAGTTTGAAAGACCCCAAAAGTTCCTCACCAAGAGGATAAAGGGTCTTAAACATATGTCATATGCTGCCCGACTGAAAAAACTCAAGCTCTATTCAGTCGCATACCGCCTACTCAGAGGTGACCTATGCCTAACGTACAAGGCCATGTCCAATCCGGAATTAATGGACATGCTCCACCTCAAAAAATCCAAATCCATCAGAGCCACGAGAGCAAGAGACTTCAACCTCAACACAGAAATAAATAGGACGTGCTGGAGGGACAGATTCATAACCCAGAGGCTCCCTACACTCTGGAACAGAATCCCAGTCCATGTTAGGCAGAGCCCCTCACTAACTCTGTTCAAGAGAAGTCTTGACGAGTGGATGGGAGATCGTAGGTTTACCCCAGGGGTCATCTCTGTGTCACTACTAGACAGAGGCACAGTAAACTAAACCCTAAATGGGCGTAGTATTCTTATCCTAAGGGGTGGTGAAAGCCACACACACTCTGGCTAGGCTTATAAATGCCCTAGGGCAGATAGCCTAGTACGAACCTATGAACCTAAGGAAAATTGACAGGTACTCCTTTTGTCTGGAGAATCTATTCACTGCTCTTATCTGGTTTATGGCTATCTGTCAGGATTATTTTCTTTCTTTCTTTTTTTTTTTTTTTTTTTTTTTTTTATCTCATGCTGTCCTCATCTACTGCTGATCTTTCTTAGCAGGTATCCACTTCTCATCCTTGAATATTCATGGACTTTCTCCTCCATGCAGTAGCATGAATCCAGTAGTTCATGTTAGGGCAAAGAGCAGAAAGCCCCATGAAGTGACTAGCCAAGTGCATAGCACTTCCCCCAGTAAAAAGTTATGCTACTTAGGGGTACTTTGTTGCCCTTTATGTATTTGTTTTAGTGTAAAGAAACAGAAATGCTGTAAGAGTGTTTCTATACTTAAACTAATTAATAAATAAATACATAAAGAGCAGAAAGCCCCACCCCAGCCAAGTGGTGTCATAGGTGGCTGCCTACTTCACCTATGCATAAGGCTGGCTATGCAGCTAATTTTCCTATGGAAAATATTACGCTTATCGAGCAAATTTTTCTAACTGTGTTAGCAAGCTTTGGAGTACCTTCATGATAGCTGTTATCATTGCTTCTTTTCCAGTCAAATTCAGCATTTGAATACGTGAAATTATAGGTTACAGTCTGATTGAAGGGTGAATATTTTATACAGTATAGTGATTAAAACTGTGGATTCATACTAGGACCTGGGTAAATGGGTAGATCTGGCTTCAAGTTTTCTGATGATGTGAACCATTTGGTTAATAATAATTGTAAAACTATAGACTGTATAAATGACTCATAAAGTCTAGGAACTCAGAAATTATGAAATCATTGTAAGGTACATTAGATCCAAACTAGAATATGAAAACCATGTGAAAAAAACAGCATGAGCACATTCGAAAGAGTACAGCATAAAAATACCAAGGACATCCATGGATGTGAAGGTTTAAGTTATTATGAAAGATTAACATGTCTGAACTTGTATAGTGTCACTTACAGATGTTTTGAGGGTAGGTATTGTTCACGTCTTTTAGGGTATTTAGTGACAGCTACTTCTGGGAGTGCATGGGATTATAAAAGAAAGTAAGAGAATCATTAGGCACAAACTTCTCAACCTTCAGATACTGAAAATAAGAACAAAAACCATTAAATTTGACACCCAGCCAAAAATCTGGACTTCTAATTAGCATAGAATTTGAATACCAAATAGCACATAGCTCTTTCTGCTCCCGGAAGGAGTGTGGAGTACTACTTGGAAACAGCATGTTTAAAAAATACAGAATATCAGCAGGTTAGATGTTAGCATTTTCGGAGCCCCCAGCAAAAGTCAAGTTAGGGGCCCCCAAGGGAGTTCTAGTTTAAGTATCACCCTGTCACTGCCATCCTTCCTAAGCACCCTTTTAGTTCATGCTGCAGACTTTTAGGAGTAGTACACACAGACTGAGCTATAGCTGCAATGCTCTTGCATTACAACAGGCCTGTTGTGTAACACACTACATTGGGTCATATCATAAAGGAGCATTCACAGTTGTTGACATTTGTTTGCAACAATGATACAGTACAACTGTATGTACAGGATTGGACTTTGGTAAAATGGCATACTAGGCGTTGTAGGTACTGCTTACTGTTTCAACCCCAAAACAAGCACACACACACACACACACACACACACACACACACACACACACACACACACACACACACACACACACACAATAACCTCCTGTGTTCACCCCCTGTGTCTGTCCATCTTAAACTCCCTACCCCATTCACATTACTTTTTTTTTCTTTTCTCAGATTTTGCCTCAACTCCTTAGCTTTTTCAAGAAGCCATAACTTGTTCTGGGGTGCATTTTAGAGCATTTTCCAACCTTTTAATCCATTGGTAAAATCATGAGTAAGAAAAGAGTTTGTCTTATTGTTTTATTTCAAGGAAGACATTAAGCCTTGGACATAACTAATGTTCAAAGCTGACAAAATAGTAGCTTGCAATAAACAAGTCTGTTGTGAGGATACACAGGTCCTATCTGGCAAAACTTTCTACCCCCCCCTCCAAAAAAAAAAAAAAAAATACTATCACTGCCTGCACATCCCTCTGCTGTTAGATTGGGGTGAAAGCAGAAGTTCAAATGGCCACACTCAAGAATTTCAAATGACTGGTGTCATACATATACATAGCATGCCTCCTTACTGCTCATGCATAACCTTCCAAGACCGCTACATGTATATGTGCCTGAAGTGTGATTGAGAGGAAAGTGAAGAAATAATGACTACAGTTATGTATTCCACTTTGTTGCTCCAAGTGTACACTGCCCCCTACTCAGGCTATAGTGAGCTTATTTGTACACCTCTGAGGTTTTTGAGAAAAGGGAAAGAAACGGTGATTACACACTGATCCAGAACAAACACTAGCTATAATGACCTCTTGTGGACACTTCTAATTATTACTACATATTCGTAGTTTGTTGAAAAAGACTAACTACATCTCAAACTCTCCATTAGACTAACAAAGCGTAGCTCGTGTTTCTGATTCATATTAATGTGTCTCATATTTTAGTATGCATCATCTTAAAGCCTGTCAGTGATTTATTTTGAATAAGAAAAGTTAAACGGGTGTTCGTAATTTTTTTATTATAAGTTGACCAAACTGAATAGCTTTACACTCATCTTTCCCTGTACCTCACATTATCTCCCTGGACTACTTTAGGGAGGAAGTCAGTTATTTATTAATTTATAGGTAATATTTTATATTTTTTCTATTTTATTTACTGTGTGTAAAGTTGTTCATAGGATCATAAGTTTATAAATTAGTACCAGGCTAACTGTCCTTAGGGGTCATTCCAAGTGCAGCCAATTATCCCATGCGAGAATTAAAGCCTGCACCTTATGTCTTTAAGGTGAACACCTTAACCACTATGCCACCCTCCCACCCCTGTAAATATATTTATATTCTTTAACTACATACATATTTATTCTGATTTCTTTCTATTTGTACTATTACTGTATTCCTAGGTCTTATGTTTTAGTAATAATCCTGATGTAGAGTATCATAAAATAGAACATTTATATTTACCCTTGTATATTTGATACTCTTAATTATTTTATTTATTTATTTATTTACACTTGTTAACCGGGAGAGTCCGACTGGACACAGGTCTGTTTTCAGTGGAGGCCCGGGGAGTAAAGCTCCACATTAAGTATTATTTGCATTATACAGTTAAAAAAAACATAGCATTTAAATATAGACATTAGTCCAGTTAAGGATGCAAGACAAGAAGAAAACAGATGTAAAAGAGCTGTAGAGCATAGTACAATTTTAAAATATGGTGACATACTAAACATGGTTAAAATGTAGTTGAGATTCATCAGTGAACAATTGATACAAACTGTTTTTGAGGTACATAATAGCCATTAGCAGTTGTTGCTACAAGAAGTTAGTATTATGTGGTAGGTAGCTGGGAACATTAGTAGCCAAGCTTGCTAAGAGTATGTTGTTGATAGGGGCTGAGAGAGGTAGTGGGAGGGGGGAGTGGATGGTATTAGAGGGGGGTTTGCAAGGGCATATCTGGCAAGTTTTGAAGTGTGATTTTAGTAAGGATTTAAAGTGGGTGCAAGAAGTTACAGAGGTAATTGAGGATGGGAGGGAGTTCCAGAGTTTGGCTATAGTGCAGGAGAATAAAGCTTCTCCAGCAGAGTTAATGGCTCTTGTGACCTGTTGGAGGTTTTTGTGGCTGGATCTTAGTAGTCTTGTGGTTATGTAGGGTTGGAGTATATTCTAGTACTACTCCTGTTAGAATCAGTCCTATATTTTCTTAAATGTTACGTGTAATAGTATCTGAACAAACATCTGAAAAATCATCCCTTTTAAGATTTAAACTTTCGATAATAAATTGTTATGCGATATTAAGTTTTGTTATTAAAAAGAGACTATAACAGAAACACAATCCTAAATTTTTATTTGAAGTTTCATTCTATAGGGTAGTATATAAACTATCCTTTTGGTATACTGCAAGCATTTAGTACTATTTAATAACTGAGCGGCTTAGAACGCAATTGCTTATTATCTAACTTAATATTCATTGGCATCACAAAAGTGCTCATGATTTAATTAAGCTGCTTTAGGCTAGTCCTCATGACAAGTGCATGTAAATGAACAATTTATCAGCTACAATTCACACAAAAACATTCACAAGTGAATCCAACCCACCTTTACTTTATACAGCAATCCCTCAACCCCTTCCAAACCATTAAAAGAAAAAACAAAAACATTTAAAAGTGTGTTAACCACTAAAAAGCTGTTGTAGTTAAAGAAGTAACATTTAATGATTCAGTAAGCTCTATTTGTATGCAATGCTTAATATAAAGCAGACTGTCATTTCCAGGTTTAACTTGTAAAATTGTGACTGTTGCTGTAGTTATTTGATATCATTCCAACATGTTACTCTAATTATTTGATATCATTCCAACAGCAACTTTTATGTATATAAAAAAATCTGTATTTTTATTATACTTTGTTTATAACATAGCATGTCTTTCCTGGGTGCTATTGCATGTCAAGTATACTATCAGTAGCACACTACTGGACCATTTTAGGTACCCAGAATATAACTTAACATGCCTGTTTAGTGTCATCTGTTCCATTTTTTATTGTATTTAATAGTGCATTACTCAGCTATGCCAAGATACCAGAAAGTGTGCCACCTAAAATAAGTTTCATCATAATAATGATTAACTTTTAATAAGATGAACAGTTTAACCTTTTAAACTCCAAGTGAAAATAAGTGGCTTTAATTTCATATATAGCTAAAAGAATCAAACTTGAACATTTTAAAAAAAGGAGCTAGTAACCATATGAAATATGGAAAGAAAGAAATGATTTACCTTGTAAAAAGTAATCTGCAGCACTGGTTGACAAGTATTCAAACACTTATTTAAATTAATAAGAATTCATAAGCATTAAATACATTGATTTTTCATTTGTCCTTCAAGTTTTTTACTGTTTTTTCTTTTATTAACCAACCATGTCTTGTTGCATTTCTCTTCAAAAAAAGTTGATAGATTTCAGTCCATTTCTTCTGTTATTTCTAGGATTTTATTTTCAGTATAAAGTCCATTGCACCTTCCAAGGTGTTAAAATTCTTCTTTTCATTTGGAAGGCATATCCTTATTTTTGCTGGAAACAAGATTTGTGCTTTAATATTGTTTTTCTTTAAGCTTTTAGCAAGTGGCACACATGCTTTTCTCTTGGACATCACTAATGTAGAATAGTCATTGTCAAATCTTATAGTATTGCCAGAGAACTTGCTAGTGTTACTGGTATCCGCCGCACAAGTGAGCAGTGTCGTCACCACCATGATAACCTTAAAAGAAAAAAGAGGGGAACCTTGCACACCTGGGTCCAAGAAGTGAGGGCAGGGAATGCCTCACAAGTATGAAAGTACTTTTCCCTCCGTTTTACCAATATGTAATCTGAATGTCTGCAAACTGGTATACATAATGGTGTGCTTCTCTCCCAACAGCTGCAGCTGAGAGGGCTCAGAATGTCGAGTCTCATGCCAGGCACCTGGCCAGGTTGCGCCATGAGCATGGCGAGTATGGATGCACTATGCCAATTGTAGTGCAAAAACCAAGAAAGAGTAAAGCATTAACTGCAACAATGTATATACAATAAAATTGGAATTATATCTGTAGTGCAATAAATGAATAATAACTGTAGTTCAATAAAAACAAGAAACAGTACCAATAACAGCAAGGAAAATGATGTGCAACAGAGTTGTCTTATAACCATTGCAGTAGAGCTGTATACATCTATGTTATATGGGTTGGAGACAGTGGCACTGACAAAAAGTCAGGAGTCAGAGCTTGACGTGGCAGAGTTGAAGATGTTAAGATTTGCAGTGGGTGTGATGAAAATGGACAGGATTAGGAATAAGTATATTAGAGGGTCAGCCCAGGTTGGAAGGTTTGGAGACAAAGCCAGAGAGGCAAGATTATGTTGGTTTGGACATGTGCTGAGGAGGGATGCAGAGTATATTGGGAAAAAGATGCTAAGGATGAAGCTGCCAGGTAACTGGAAAAGAGGAAGGCCTAAGATAAGGTTTATGGATGTGGTGAGAGAGGACATGCAGGTGTTTGGTGTGACAGAGTAAGATGCAGAGGACAGGAAGAAATGGAAACAGTTGATCCACTGTGGCGACCCGTAACGGGAGCAGCCGAAAGAAGAAGTAATAGAGCTGTATACAGTGAGTCTGTAATAGTTGTAGAATGCAAATCTAATGGCTGCAAATGGTATTGCTTAACTCATAGTACTGTTCAAGGATTTCTCTAAGCCAATGCTGTTGTTGTTGTTTGTCTTTCGGCTTTTTCCCGGTAAGGGGTCGCCACAGCGGAACTCCGGTCCGCTAATGATTGGCAGTACATTTTTATGAAACGCCGAGTTGCCAGCGCGACACCCAACCTTCGACGAAGGCACATCCATTTACACATGCATGTCTTTCGAACGCTACCCAACCGCGGGGAGGACATGCAGACTCCACACAGAAGGCACTCCCAAGCCAAGCCTAGAATCGAACGGGAGAACCTCTTGCTGTGAGGTAACAACGCTACCACCGTCTAAGCCAATACCGGTCACAAAATGTTCGGTCTTCCACAGACATCAGGTAATAAAATTATATGGGTGAGGTAGCCCACTGCACGACCAGATATTGTGTGTGTGGACTTCACAGATATTGCACACCAATAACAGTAATATGTGTTTACCTGTATTGTTGAAAGTGAAACAAAGCTGTAGTAATATATGTAGTATTGTTGTATACCATGCATGTGTGTTCTATTGGCACTGCAGTCTAGTAAAACACTGTAACAGTACTAAAATGCTAGAGGAAAGTCCTGTAACTTGTATTGCCCAGTTCATAGTATGTTTCCAGATGGTCTCCAGGCAAGTATCAGTCACCTCTAGTCAGCAGTGCCTCAGTAGCTCAGTCTGTTAAATTCCTTGCACACTGTACATTTTGCCACACTCAGTCCTGGGTTTGAATCCAGTGCTATGTAGCACTACATTTTCATTATCAGTCAGGTAATGCTCACAGTTTCTCTTTCCCCAAGAACACAAAAATGTGATGTGTGAGTTAGCCCATATTATGTGCAGATATTGTGTTTAGATTTCACAGAATGTTACTCAGTAACAAGAATGTGTGTGCATCAGCATTGTTGATTCAGAAGTAGAACTTTAATCCCAGTATGGCTGTATTTCTTGCTTGTCCATGCTAAGCTGCTGCAGTGAATTAATAAAGTATTTGCAGATGTCCCCTGCAGTCACAGCTAGTGGGTTCTACTCCCATGCTTGCCAACTAAGCCATGATGGCTATCTAGTTTAATTACTGTACACAAACATGCCTCTCAAGTGTCACGATTTCTCATAATGTAATTAGAACTGATTAATCCATCTGTCACGTTTACCAGTTAAATTAATACCTGGAATGCAATGCATTACCAAATCTATTTACAGAGCACCTTGGTAGTATGTGAAACTGTTCTGAGTAGTTCTGTACCTGCATTTGTTAGTGCTTGTCCCTTATTGTCTCATGCTACCAGCTTGAGAGGGAATGTACGTGTTACAACAGCTATAGTAGAATTGTAGTCACTATAATCACAACTGTCAGTAAACACATGTAGCACTATGTATGACCAGTGTTGTCAGGAATATTATCTGCAATCTCACTAATGGAATGTTTTTCTCCCCCCCCCCCCCACCCCTTATCTTAATTTATTTGTTATTGTAATGTATTATTGTGATTTAATATCAACATATTTTGTTAACTTAAGTATGTTTTGGAAAATGTGGTTGATCATTGTTAAGTTTTATTATGATTCAATATTAACATATTTTGTTAAACTAACTGTTTTGTTGGCCGTATGGTTTACTTCACACTGGCATGCTGTTAACCATACTGACTGTTACGTTACATTATGTTGTGTTGCACATAATATACATTAATATGTATTTGGATTAATAAATATAATGTTCCAGTCTATTAATACTAACAATAGTTTGGTTGTTACTAAGCGTAACGTATTGCTTTATCTCTTGTCACACAGCATGTCAAGGTAGGCTGTTTCGGGCTGATCCCCCTACCTTGCCTCAGCCAGCTGTGGCATCGGGTCCCAACATGTCTGGGACCCAGACCGGTGGTGCTTCCTCTGCTGCCCCTGCACTACATGCAGTGTCGGGTAGTACCACCTCAGGGGACAGAGCCCAGTCACCCCCTGGGAGTGGTGGCTGAGGGTGTGTGGTCACCAGTGATGAGCTACTGGTCCTGGTGCGCAAGATAGTCCACTGTGGCCATGACCAACACCTGTGCCGGATTGAGGGCATGCTGGCCAACATGGTGGAGTAGCATCACCCTGGTGCCCAGCCTTCAGCACAGCTACCCTCGGGGCAGTGAAGGAGCAGTGCTGACAGTCCCATGGGTGGGGACGTGAGTCACACTGCTGCCGTCTGGAGGCACACAGGACTCTGATTCCACAACACCCTCCCCGTCAAAGGTGTTCACCCCCCCCCTCGTGTGTCACAAACCACCCCTATCTACTGTCTTGTTTGGTTGCAAATGCATCCTTACCTACCCAACTTACCTCCCAAGTCCCTTCCCCAACATTCCACTCTCACCTTAAAAAAAAAAAAGGGCACCCCCCCCCCCACAAAAAAAATCAGCCCATACATGGCTCTCCATTTCGTACACGTGTCCACTGGACACATGTAATTTGATCCAATTGGCTTGACAACGCAGTTATGTTGTTCTCACCCTTCTCTCTGGGGTCTGAGAATCCAAATTTATGTACAAATCTGTCAAAGTTCACAGTTGTTGCTTTACAGGAAATGAATAGCTATGATTCTTTCCTACACCCATCCTGCCTTTCAATATGTTTTCCCCCTACTTCCCCCATTTCACCACTATCTTATTTCCCCTTTTTATTTTCTTTATATTTTTTAGCGTGGAGCTGCATGGCGTGCCATGTCATGTAGCTTCACTTGGCTCAGCTAAATACAGCTATAATGAGTATATGTGTTTCTAACATTGTAAGTCACATGTACAAAATAAACACCTCTGCCATGTTTCAAACCCAAGCCCATCACACCCGCTGCACACTAAATTAACCCGCCACACCACGCAATTTTTAATTAAAATAGGTGGTTTAAACAAATCATAGTAATTGCCAATTACAGTCATTAGGTGTGTTTCAGCAGAGCTGCACTTCGTGCTGCACCGCTCAAATGGAAATAGAAAGTAATGGAAAAAATGGGAGTGTAAATTGGGTTCTGGTGCAATAGTACCCCACTAGACAGCCAAAGTCATGATAATGGATGTAACTGAGGCCTATGATAAGAGGTAAATGTGCTGTTTTATGAGCAGCATGTAGAAGGTCACCTGCTAAGGCATTCATGGCAAAATACTTGTTCAGCTTGGACTCTGGTGCAGAAATACATCCATATAAAGCCATGCACATACTGATGGATGTAGAAAATGTTTGTCACAGCCTGTATGTGTGCACATATATCTTGCACATATACCTACTGTAGCAGTGAACTCAGTAGCTCAGTCTGTTAAATGACTTGCATGCAGTACAGTGTGCCACACACAATCCTGGGTTCAAATCCAGTGTTGTGCTACATTTCAGTTACATTATTGTGAAGACAGCCATTAATGGATCACTAATATAATCTTTATCCACACAAAGTATTGCAAATTAAAAAAACGCTTGTCAGTGTGTGAAGTCATAGGTCTGCAGGTAGGGACACACTTCACATATCCATATAACAGTACAATATGTTGCCTAGTACTCTGTTATTGACACAACTGCCTAACATACATACCTTAAACACATGCCTTAATTTGGGTGTAAAGGGTATACTCACCCTGGTACTACCTCAACAACAACACGGCTGACCCAGCTGACACAGATACACCTACAGCTTGTTTTCCTCTAAAGTGTTCACACACACACTGCCTATGTCTGCTACCTGCAGCTGCAGCTGCAGCCTTTGGTACACACAACTCTATATAATGGTTTCTGCTGTAGACCTACCCTCTGTGACGATGTAGTCTCCTTAACCCAGTAGTATCCACCTCAGCAGCTATGAAAGGGGCCAAGGTCTACATGAAGGCCTTATATATTGCACAGTGGTTGCATGTCATTGGCTAATGATAGTGCGGTTCAGCTGCTTTGGCTGCAGTTAGCATTTCAGTACCACAGATTAGTTTAGAGATAATCACCTGCTGATGGGGAGCATGTTTAAAAGGCAGGCAGCTGGCTATGGGGAACCATTCTGTATGAGACCTTACTCACACAGAGCATCCCTTTGTAAAACTTTACTAGACACACAATTTAACAGAAGAGTGCTTCATTCTAGCAGGTATGTTACTGTTTTTTGTGTATAACAGGATTCAGGTGGGAGGATAGAGGTATGGGGAATAAGATTTACAGCAGTAAGCTGGTCATAGACCTGTGGTAATGACATGTCAGTGATACCTTGCTGACTTACACCTACAGGGGATGTACAGTTTGCATTGTCTTTTGTCATTATGGCACAATGCTACTACTGACTGTCTTTCGGCTTTTCCCGGTTAGGGGTCGCCACAGCGGAACTCCGGTCCGCTAATGATTGGCAGTAGATTTTTACGTGCTGGCTTGCCGGGCCTAACGCACAACCTTCAGCGAAGGAATGCCCATTCACGCATACCAACACACAGAAGATGCTCTAACTGAGAATCGAACGTGCAACGTCTAACTGTGAGGCGACAATGCTACCGCAGCACAATGCTGTTGTTTGTATATCCCTTCATAGTAATTGTAATAGCACACTGCTATTTGTCTGGCACTGGTCTTGTGACATATTATTGGGTGGTTGGCCTTAGTGGACACACCACTGTAGACTGTAGTGTTGGGTGTATGATCATACAGCAGAATTTCTCGTGGTACATGGAACTGCCTCACTATTGATGCTATCTCTATTTGATCCACACACATTGTATGTTGTCACACTGTGACATATGAAATGTGTGAGCAAGCAGTGGATAGTGGCGGCCATTTTGTCCTTGCTGTATCTGTACATAGTGGCCATCCATGTATCCAATCCTGTAATGTGTTCCCTTGTGTTGGCTTTCAGGAATTATGTAGGACAGATGACACCCACCCTTCTGAGATGCATATAATCTTGCAAGGACTAAGGCAGCATCATAACATCCTGCTATCCAGGGGGAGATGTAATAGGAAACAGCAGGCATAAGACACAGACCTTTTCACAAGCTACCAGAATTGTCAGCTGATCAAATGCTGCTCAAGACAGTTTCATGGAGGATGGATGCCCTCTCCTTCCACTGAGGCAGCCTGTTTGTGTATACTTTTTCCCCTCTTCCTCTGATACCCAGGGTGCTACTCAAGATTGGAGAGGAAGGACCAAAGGCTATCCTGATTGCCCCATACTGGCCAAGGCAGCACTAGTACCCCATGCTCCTCAGCATGACCATGCATCCTCCCTTTCCCCTGCCATCCGCCACAGACCTTCTCACACAACAAGGAGGGAAGCTCCTGCATCCAGGCCTGGCCATAATCAAGCTAACAGCATGGCTGATTCCTCAAAGGCAGATAGCTCTTTAGTCCTCAGCAGTCAGGTTTTAGACATTATTAAGGAGGTTCGTAGACCCAGCACCAGGAAATCTTATTCCTCTAAGTGGAAGAGATTCACCTGATGGTGCTCCAGCAGGGGTGCTTCCAGCACTACAGCCTCTTTACCACTGGTTCTGGACTACCTGGCAGAGCCCCTCAATAAGTCTTACTCCTCTTTTAAGATTCATGCTTCGGCTATCTCATCCTACGTCCAGGTGGATCAGCATTTATTCTCTCAGCACCTCTTGAAACAGTTCCTCAGAGGTGTGTCTCACATTAGAACACCTAGAAGGCTACCTGCACCAGCTTGAGATCTAAACTTTGTCCTGGAAAAGCTTACTGTACCCCCTTTTGAGCCAGCTTCCTCAGCAGATCTCAAATACCTCTCTTGGAAAATTGCCCTTTTGCTAGCCATTACTTCTGCTAGTAGGGTATCTGAGCATCAGGCTCTTATGACCACTGAGCCCTTCATCATCTTCCATGCAGACAGGATCTCTTTAAGAATCAACCTCTCCTTTATGCATAAGTGGTCTCTGATGTAACCCTTAACCAGGCCATGCACCTTCCTGCTTTCTTTCCTAAACCAACAAATAGAGGGGAGAGAATTCTGCATACCTTAGATGTGCACAGACAGTTGAGATTTTACCTTGACAGGACCAACTCTATCAGGAAAACTGACCAACTCCTGGTTTCGTTTGCCCCTGGGGCAGACTGGAAACCCATTACTAAGCAGACCATTTCCAAATGGATCTTTCATTGCATACATTAATGCTACACCTTCCATGGAAAGGGTCCTCCCAAAACCATCAGATCCCATTCCACAAGAGCAGCCTGTACTTCCACAGCCTTTCTGAGGGGAGTTACTACCAAGGAAATTCTGGAAGCTGCTACTTGGACATCTATATGCACTTTCACCAATCACTACCAGCTAGCTGCATTCTCCAAAACCAGGGCAGGATTTGCATCTGCAATCTTGCAGGGCATGCTAGCATCCCCATAATTTGTACAGCTTTCCTCCACCCACTCCCTCAGGTTTGGGATTCTTACCACAAGTGATGACTGCAACAGTGAAACATGAAGAACATAGTACAGTTGTGTACACTTACCATAAATGTAGATGTTCAAGTGTATTCAGTGTAGCAGTCCTGTTATCCTCCCACCTACCCCCTTTCTTGCCTAATGTATATATCTTATCTGGCTTTCTTACCCTTTGGGGGCAAGAAAAACTGATGTAATAGTGTCTGCTGTCTCCCTTTATAGCCCTGATGACCTGACATCAGCCACACTCACAGAACAGCCGACGCAGGAGAGAAACCTTTACTCTGGTATTCAGGCCGGCTAAGAGCTACCCAGCAGGGATAACCCACAAGTGATGACTGCAACAGTGAATACACTTGAACATCTACATTTATGGTAAGTGTACAGAACTGTACTTCAGTGGGGTGTACCCCCCCCCCCCGGCCACACTCACTACTGTGCAGTAATTGACATGGCGTTGTATTCTAACTTAATTAGGTTAGGTTGGCAACTAGTAACATCTGTTTATTTGCCATTGTACTGGTGCCTCCATTATCCATGCTGTCCTTAAATGAGTCAGCAGTGTTTCTTTCCCTCTTTTTCACATTTTGGTTGTTACCAAATTTAGACGAGGGCGCTGACTTTCCTGTAGATTGAACAAATTTGAGGCAACAGCTTAAGAGAACATATAGACATAACCTACCCCTTTCCCATTTATGGAACTAAAACTGGAAGCTTTGTGCAAAACCATGGAAATTACTTGCCATCCTCCATTAATATATAGCCTTGTTTTTATTTTCTTGAATTTCTACAGATTTATCCTGTGGCAATTAAATCTGTCAGAGAGAATGGGTTTCTTTGGAACTCCAAGTCTGAATTCATACTATTTAAAGACAAAGACTTTTACTGGTTCTTCTGACAGGAGCTACTTATGCAGAATATTGGAGTATGGGACAGACAGAACTTGCTGCTGGACTATACGTAATGATTCATCTGCTTGTATCCTTGACCAAAAGGTGTTATCAGTTGTGCTTCAATTAATTCATACTAGTAAAAAAAAAAAATATTAGCTTGTGGCAGTGTCATCTAGTGAGTCAGAGTGAAATGAGGAGTTGCTTCTCAGAAAAGAAAAAAACCTCCAATTGTAGAAAATTCAGTGCATGTCTGAAATTCAGTAATCAAGATGAAGCTTGCATAAACAACTTGTACGTAATTACCGCATGTAAGTTTTAATTTACATCAGTATTTAAACTGCTGTGAATTTACATTGCTACTATAGAAAGATTATTACATTTCTAAATATGATGATGTAATTCCTGCAGACAAAAGTTTAATTGTAGTATAGGTGGTGGAAATTCAAGCCTGTTTGGGTCATGCGAATCATATTAGATCTTGGCTTCTGTTGTACACCTGTGTCTTCAAGCAGTAAATTGGCCCACACCCAGCGTTCATTGTACTTCACTCTGCTGCCATGAGATGCCAGTATGAAAACAGCTGGTGGCTATAATTTAATACACATTAGACTATAAGCTTTTGTGGAAACACAGTAGGGAGTTGATAAAAGTACATATGTTTGGTTGTTGGATAATTTGAAACATTGCTTGCTTACTTCTATAGCTGTGAGAGTTTTCGCAATATAGCTCAGTTAATTGACACTGTTGAGATGGTTTTTAGAATGTAGGTTTCAGCGGAACATGCAGAAATAGTAATCACCTCCTGTGTTCTGCACAATAAAGATGGAGAGCTGTTATTTCACCTACTCAAAGTAAATCAAATTAGAACAGGATTCCTTGTAAAGTGTATAATGCTTTTTATTGTTCCATGGTAGACAGGCATTAATGTTACATCTATGTTATCGTACTGTATGCCAATCATTACACGCTTTACAAGGAATCTAGTTCTGTTCTAATTTGGTTTTACTTGGATATATCTGCATTTATTTGGTGATTTATTGTGCTGCGTGTGTGTGTGTGTGTGTGTGTGTGTGTGTGTGTGTGTGTGTGTGTGTGTGTGTGTGTGTGTGTGTGTGTTGACATCTGGTATAGAATACAGAAAACACCTATCAACTATAGACTGTCAGACTATATATATCCTAAAAATTGCTTTGTTAGAATTCTAGGTCACATGACATGAAGGTAGTGTGTAACTAAATATCAGCACAAGTTTAGTATACTTAGTAAGTATAGCTCAGCTGAAGTAACTACCATAAAATCTATTATAATCAGAAAGCCCAATTCACGTAATGAGAGCATAATTACAGCAAAAAGTAGTAACAAAAATCTTTGCAGATGATCTTTAACTTGGAGATGCCTCACATATTTGCAGATCCCTTAAGCATGTTGGTGGCACAAACTGTGAAATGGTCAGATCTCTATGCAAGCCCACAGTGCTTCTTTGCAAAAAATAGTGTTATGTGTAATCCTTACTGAATGTCAGTTTGAGGTCCTTTGTTTAGTCTAGGTACTTGTAATAAGTGATATTAAATTCATATGTAAGGTATTAATTTAGAAAAAAAAAAAACTACACCTTGGTAATCAGTTTACGCAGTTTAAAAAGGTTAACCCATCTTTCCACTCAGCTATCTACACACAGACTGCTCTACAGGCGGTTTAGCTCTTTGTCAAAAAGGAAGGTATGAACAGAAAATGTGTTATTTTAGAAGCATTTCAAAAGTTGTCTTTATTCGCAGTTTGCTCAGGATATGTCTGCTTTACAAAAACAGTTGACAGCTTTACAAACTGGAAAATTAAACATGCAAAGCATCAAACGGACTAAGTGGACAGAAAATGTTGAAAGTGATGATAACTGGAGATCAGATTCATGCTGACTGGCTGTGGCCACATCTGTTCACTTCATGATGTTCACTAACAATGTTCCATGTTCGGCAACTGTACTCCTATAAGCTTAAATAGCAATGTCGATATTTATTGTCATAGATAAGTACTAGGCTATCTGCCCAAGGGCGTTTATAAGCCTAGCCAGAATGTGTTGGTCCCACTATACATTTTCTTTGTACAACCTTAGCAATTAGGCATATGCATTCTGCCACTGTCAAATGAAATAAAGTTGTAAAAGCAATTTAAGATGGGTTTTCTGCCAAAAAAGGTAGAAGACAAATTTCAGCAGTGCCTGTATGCAACACGACCTGCAGTGAAAAATAAGTAATAAGGAAAACAATTTTTACTTAAATAATGGAACAAGTTATAGGTATATTCTACCAGACTCTGTTCTTTTCTTCATAATCATAATCATCATTGTCGTAATCATCTTCAACAACCCCCCTCCCTTCCATTTTCTGCATGGGGTCAGGTTGTCCAAAAGCTGTTTTCTCTCTCAATTCAGCACCACTCCTCATACCGTCTTCGACGGTCTCAGTTGCCTGTTGCAGGTCTTCTCTCTCACAGTCCATCCATCTCTTTGCTGGGTGACCTTGTTTCCCCTTGTTTTTTTTTCCGGTGTTTCCCAAATCATCTTCACTAAATCTTCTTCTCCTTTCCTGCACATGCCCAAACCCCTATAAACTGTTCCCTTTGACCTTCTTGCAATTGGAGCTACTTTAGCTTCTGCTCTGATGAACTCATTTCTGTCACCCATTCTGCATCCTACCACCCTACTCAGGCACTTCATCTCCATCACCTCTAGCGTTCTGAACTGCTTTGCTTTCACTGCTCAGGTTTCTGTACCATACAGTGGTACTGGTCATTGTTTTGTATACCTTTTGGCATTCTTCTGTCACACATTACCCCTGACATTCAGTGCCATTTGACCTTAGCCTGAATCCAGATTTGACCTCCTCATTTAGACTTCCATTCTCCTCTACCACCTCTCACACATAATTGAAGTAGTTAACCCATTCCACAGTTTTCCCTTCTGTCATGTTTTTTGTCTTCGTCCAATTTCCCCCATTTGCTGTCATGACAGCTGTCTTGTCCATACTTGGATTCATCCCTTGTGCCTTCAGTTTTGAATTCCATTCCCCTATCATTTGCTGAAGTTCTTCTTCAGATGCCTAAATGCCAGTTGTCCGCATACAGCAACTTTGTTGATCTGTTCCTATCAACCTGTTTGCTAATGTAGTCTTTCACCTTTATGAACAGCAGTGGGCTCTGAGCTGAGCTCTGATGCAGACTCATCCTCCACTTGGGAACTATAAGACTCAATCAGAGGAGTTTAAAAAGATTGGGGAAAAGAGAGCAGACAGGCAAACTTACAAAAGAACAATGGAAAGGAATCAGTAAGGCTTTCAACTAAGCAAGATATGCAACAAAATCTAGAACGTTTAGGATTTTTTTATGGAAATGTTTGCATATATATATTTATATCAAATATTGCAGATGTGATGGGAAAACTGAAAATTATGAACATGATTTTTTTTGGTGGGGGGTTAATGAGTTGGATTTTAAAAAAAAGAATTCTCTACAGAGTACTTTGACAGAAATGTTGGGGAGCAAATTCGTTGTAATTAAGGAAGTGATTATTTTGAACTGGGAGATAAGATATGAATTACCTAAAGCTTCACTAAGTTTAATACCAGTGGTGACCAGAGAAGTATCTAGAAAAAGGAAATCAAAATCTAAAACAACAGTAATGGAAGTTTTGAGTGTTGTAAAAGAGAAAAAAAATTGATCTGGAGGTTGCAATCCAAGAAAAGGGAAGGAAAGCTCTATAAAAATAAGAGTTTTTGGGAAGAATACTTGCAAAATAATGCTTAGGAAGATTAATGAGGTTTGAGGAAAGTCAGGAACTGAGCAATTTATGTAATGTTGGAGTGAATAAAAATTGTTAAAAGGAAAACGTGTATACTGCTCGACAATAATAGAAACTATACGTTCTTCTCTTAATGTATATGAACTCTTGTTGCAGTTAAAAATATGCTTATTTAATAAATATGCTAAAAAATTGTAAATGAAAATTGTGTACCTCTCTGAAGAGTATTCTTTAGTATGTGAGGGCAATAGCAGTCTATAGAGTTCAAGCACAAATATTTGTTGTAGTAAGGAGTTTATTTAAAAAAACATTTCACTTTGAAAATTTCAGTTGAGTATTTATGAGGTAAAAGTACAACAATTTTGCAAACTAAGGAGTGTACTTCACTTTTCCTTGCAAACTCCTTCTGCCATTGTTTAATCAGTCAAATAAATAGTCAACTACAAGTGTCACTTGGGAGTGTGCAATCATTTCACTATATGGTAAGTATATGCCAGTAGTCCGGATGATATGATGCACAATTTTTCTAGTAATTTTCATAAACTAAAAAGTGAAAAGCCATGAAAGGGCTATTTGTTATTTAAATATTTTGTTGATATTTGATACTTGGTTGTGAAGGGTCCTTGTCACTTACTTGGAAAGCTCATAGGAAGTGTGTGGGAATGGATAAGGCATTGGCCACCTAAGTTAGGGATTGTAGGTTCAAGTCCCATCTGGGGTGACATAATCTTAGGGGGTGGGAGGTTGGCATAATGGTTATGGGGTTTACCTTACAGACACAGGGCACAGGGTTTGATTCTGACATGTGGTAATTGGCTAGGCTTAAAATGGCTCACAAGGGCAGTTAGCCTAGTACTAATCTATGAACCTATGAAATGGAGAAACCTTGTGTCTTTGATGTATTTGCCTGTATGTCAGTGCGCTTAGCTGCATGCCCTGTTACGGCTCCTGGCTTTCTTGTGTTGTGATCCATGAAGGCCCTAGCAGTGCTACCCAGACAATTACAAGATAGAGAATTGTTTCCTCTTATTACATAGCATTAACTGGGACAACATTGTATGCAGTATTTCATAGACTTGAGGCTTTAAGTTGCTAACTAGCTTTATCGTGTAGCAGTGGGTTTGTTTTTCTGTCACCTCTTCTATACTGTGAAAATTTGAGCAAGTCATTTGACTATTTGACCAGAGAGTACTCTGTGCCCCTGCAAAGAGGCATTTGTGCCTAAGGGGCCTGCCTACTTATAAAAAAGTGCAGTATGTCTGATTTACTGAAGCACATTGTTAGCATGCACTGGCTGCTATAAACTTCATAATGTTGGGTTGGTAAACTGATAGGAATACATTATGGTTTTATATGTAGTGATGTGCCAGCTGCAAGTTTCAATCACTCTTTAGTGCCCTATTGATGCAGTGCAGCTGAAGATCCTTGGGTAACAGAACTATTTTGTGACAAAATTAGACTTCCTCTGAGAGCTGATGCCAAGTCTGGGGCAAATTATGTACTCCCTGCAATACAGTCTTTGAATACTAAAGCTTCATTATGAATGTGAGTTGCCAAAATCCAGATAGTTAAATTTCAGGGTTGCTCCAGGAGACTGGTAGTTAAGCTTATTAGGTGTAAACATAAATGCATGTGTACTATTGTTGTTGCAAGTAAAGCTTTTTTTTTTTTGGTGGGGGGGGGGGTCTTTTATGGCAGCACTTAGATAGTTGACTTATGGCTAAATGCCTTCAGAAATTATAATATGACTGACTACCATAGCTAAGTAAAGTGTACTTTTTAATACTTGTGTTAAATTAAAAAAAATTTTGGAGAGCAGAACCAAAGTAGTTTTGCCAGCATTTTAGCATTAAACCGTGGAGTAAAAGTAGTGCCTTGTAACTATGTTTCATTTGACATTTATTTAGCTCAACTAGTCTTCAATTGGTATTTCACTGAGCAGATTACCAGACAGTGTGCAAATCCCTAGTCCTACATGTGCAATCCATTTAGTAGGAGGTGTGAGAGAAATAAAGGGCCATCTGAAAAAGAGATGCATTCCTTGGTCGTGTTGTCTAGTATTTTCTAATTCACTCAGGGATTTCTTTGTGTAGTCATGGTTGTCCCATAAAGCAATGAATGGCATACTTTGTGTTAGTTATCTGACCTTGTTTAGTCTTTAGACAGGAGACTGCTTTTCTGGGAGGGTCTTTGATGGTAATGAACTTTGTAGGAAATAAAATGCTTCATTGGCTTCACCTGGTGTTTAATTGTTGGGACCTATGAAGTAATTGTGAATCTGATTTCCTTTTTTTCCTCATGGATGGGTTACAGATCCAAGCCTCAGATCTGACTCTGCCGCCTTTTCAAGACTTAGAACTTAGGCTTGAGCTCCTCCCTCTACCCATAATGCTGTAGACCATCCCAAACCTCTCAGATCTCGTTTGCCGCCTTCCATTTAAGAAGCAGATCCCTGGTCTCGAATGTGAGCTAGTTGTTTTTTCATTGTATTTGGTAAAATTGTTATTGTAAACTCCTAGTGATAGCTTATAATCATTTTTTTGTGTTATGTAGGTTTATCTCTTCCTACCTTGAATTTTAGTGACTGTTTCATAATTTTCACTGGTGTTAGGGTGGTTACTACCTTTCACTTCTCTCTTAAGTGGTTTGCACTTCTTCTGTCTCTCCTTTAGAAACAAAAAAAATAATATAGTTAAGAATTTATCTGTATCCGTTGAAGTTAGTGTTTTCTGTGTGCTGTAGTTCAGATTGTGTTCCTGCTGATAGCTCTGTGTATGTTTGTGCTTCATTATGTCATGATAGCTCTGTGTATGTTTGTGCTTCATTATGTCAGAAAAACCTTCGGGTTTCAAAAGATGCACTTCTTGTGAGCATACAATCCCTAACTCTGACACCCACATGAAGTGTGTCTGTTGCTTAGCCCCCGAGTATTTAAGGTCAGCTTGTGAAATCTGTGCTGCCTTTAATCCCCAGGCCATTTCTGATCAGTAAAACAAGTTGATCTTAAATGGTTTGCTGCCTGCTTCATCTTCGTCTTCCCTTGGGGCTCAAACCCCCCCTAAGTCACTTGGCTTGGATGAGTCCAGGAAGAGGTCCATGCATAAATCTTCCTGGTCTTCCTTTGAACCTCCTGGGAGGCAGGCTAAATAATTGAATCTGACTTCCTCGGATCCAAGGTCGACTTTTTCTCTCTCAGATTCTTCCATAGATCCGAAATATATTCTGAACCGTTCAGATCCACAGACAGCATTGGATCTGATGGAGTTATTGTTATAGGCAATTCACCCCTACCTTCAGCTCCAGGGTCAGATCCCAGGCCTTTGGATCCGACAGCTAGGATCTGAACACCAGAAAGTGTTTTTAGACTAGTCTCTCCAACTCTACCTTTAGGTTGTTTCAGGCACCTCTCAAACATTTCAGATCCACCTCCTCAGCTTGTCCAGATCTTCTAGGAGATTGACAGAGGCCTATATAGACAGGTTGATGTGGAGATTTCTCAAGGCTCAGATCTAGATGGGGGTCTTGCCAACTCCATCACCTCTCAGATCCATGATTGTTTCTGCCCAGATCATTGTCTCCTTCTCCGATCTGACCCGTTGTTTAGATCCAAGATATCTGAGAGTACTGGCATCTGAGGAAGCTCCCTTCAGCTCAGATTACCCTGACCGGTCCTGCTTCGACTTTGTTGTATAAGAGCAGGTCCCTGATCCGAGAGGTTGATGTTAGGTCTGGGTGGTTGGGTTCAGCTTGAATACTGTAGGATCTGTACTTTCCTCTTAGTGCCTTGTCCCTCAACAGCTCAGGTCCATTTCCATCTGGAGGCTACAGATCCAGGGTTGGCCCCTACCTCTCTTCTTCAGTTGTCTCTGCACTGATGAAGATGGGGGAGGGGTTCCCCGGGGCCGTCGGCTTTCCAGATTGTAGAAATGGTTTTCTCTTTGCATAGAGTACCATCCTCTCATATCTTGGATTCTTCACTCCCATCCTTCATCAGGTCCGAGCATTGAGTCCATCAGTTCTGTCCCAGGTCAGCCTACCCCCCAAGAAGCCTCCATGTTCTTCCCTCTGGAGAAGTTCCCCTTTTTTCAACACCTCGCCTGAACATTCCACAGAGGAGGTTCCGCAAAAGAAGACATGCAGAAGGAGGCATATAGACTCCTCAGTGGAGTCCCTCATCGAAGACATCGACTTTGATGAGGGAGAAGGATCCCCTAGATCACCACCGGATGACTTCTTTGGAGACATTCTGGAAATCTTTATACAGAAGGGTGGCTGGTCTCTCCAGTCTCCTTCTGAAGAGTCACTGTTCCTGAAGGCCTTTGGGGGTAGGCTAGTCTACGTCTTGGGTGACCCCCCCGGCGGTCTAACTCAATTACCTAGTTTCCTGACAGGCATGGAAGGAACTGGAAACTGTTGAACCAGTTCCCAAATGCCCGGGCAAGTTTCTTGTTCCCCCAGCAGACAGAATCCATTGGAGGAAAGGTGCCTCCGTTGATGCCATTGTTGTGGCAGGAGCCACCAGAAAGGAGCTAGCCAAGCAGTACTCCTCTGTCCATCCACTGAACAAGGGAGTCCAGAGCGATGGACAGATTTGGTAAGTGCATCTATGCCTCAGTCAATTTTGTGTTGAGGTCATTAAATTACTTGGAACGCTTTACCAAATTACAGAGAGACTTGGTTAAGGAGCTATCCAACTCTCTTGCAAAGTTCATGACAATGGAGGACTTCAAAAAGTTCTTTCACCATCTGGCCATTCTTCTTCTGTTGCTAATTCATCCATGAGGTTAATCTCCCATACAGCAGAGGTCCCAACTGAACAGAGGATTTGGAACTTACTCCTACTTCTTTTTACTGCCAAAGAACACATGGGACTTGACACCAATTCTGGATCTAAGCAATCTGAATCTGTACGTAAAGAAATCGATGTTCCGAATGGTGAAGGTTCAGTATTTTTGACACGTCTGTGCAAGGACAATTGGATGTGCTCTGTAGATCTTCAGGATGCATACTCTCACATCGAAATAGACAGATGCAGTGGAAGACATCTGCACTTCTAGCTGGGGTCCAGTTACTAACAATTCAGTGCTCTGCCCTTTTGGACTCTCCATAGCCCCCAGTGTAGTGTAGTAGTGGCAGCTCACCTGCAACTCAAAGGATTCCAGGCATTTCCATATCTGGACAATTGGCTTCTCACTGCCCCAAACAGGTATCAACTTCTAAAAGCCAGGGATTAAAGGTTTCATATCTCCAACTCCCTGGGCATTACCATAAATCTTACCATATCAAACCTGTCTCCTGTACAGAATTTGGAATTCATAGGTATGCTTCTGAATACCACGGATTAAGTAGTGTCATTGCCTCCTCATGGCTTCACATAGTTAGGAAATCAGGTGTGGGGCTTGCTATCTCTTTTGTCCCTGCCTTACAAGCTCTTGTTTCTGTGTCAGCTGCCATCATTTCAGTCCCTCTAGCAAGGTTTTTCATGCAAATCCTTCTATGGACTTTGGCTGTTCAGTGGTCTATTCTTTATCATCCTCTTTCTGTTCCTATAGAACTCACTCCAGTTTGCAAGTGTCATCTTCACTGGTGGATCCTACGCAGGCCTTTCATTCTTCCTTCTCCTATAGTTACAGTGACCACAGATGCTTCCCAGTAGGCGAGGTGGCATTTCAAGGGAAAGATGGTTCAAGGCACATTGTCTTCCCTAGAGACCAGGTTGCATATCCTTGCCCTAGAGATTATAGCAGTCCTTCTAATGTTGCAAGACTTTCAGGACATTCCCCTCTAGGTATTATTGCTATACACACCGACAACATATCAGTAGTCTGGTACATCAAAAAAGGAGGAACCTGCTCTTAACCCCTGTGCAGAGAGGCCATGAGGGTCTGGGAATGGGTAATATCTTCAGACTGCTTTCTAATTTCAACACATGCATTGGGGAAATCCAGCACAATGGCAGACTCAGACTCAGCAGGTCCATTCTGATTCCTCAAGAGTGGTGGTCCCTCAATCAGTTGCAAATCTGATCTTTAGCCATTGGGGCCAACCTTGCTGTGAACCTTTTGCTTCTCCCCTAAACAACAAATGCAGCAGGTTCTTCGCTCTTATTCCCCCCTTTGCTGTTGAGCCCAAAATTTCTACAGAAGGTTGAAGAGCTGTGTTATCCTTATTGACCCCCTTCTGGCCTTGTCAGGTATGGCTCCCCTTTCTGTGGTCTCACCTGAAATATCCTAATGGATTCTGGAGCCCATTCGGGATATCTTTTCTCACCTGTCAGAGATCCGACATCCCAATCTCCACACCTTCAAGCTAACTGCATGGTTTCTTCACTTCCAGTGGTAGTACGATGGTCCAGGCTTACTTCCCCTGTGCGTGACATAATTTTGGCTTCCCAGAAAGCTTCACTAAGAAAGTATATAGAAGCAAATGGAAGAGATTTTCTATATGGGCTTCCAAAGAAAACATTGATCCTTTTTCAACTCCTACTTCAGCCATCATTTTCCTAACCCTTTTTAAGGAAGGGGCGAGTTTTTCCTTGTATAAAACTTCAGTTAGTGGCTATCTTCAATTTTCATTCTGGAAATGAATCACTTACTTTGTCAACTTCCAGATTATGCAGAGCTTTTATGAAAGGAATCTTTCTGCTTAGTCCTCCCATAAAAAAATCCCTCTTCTCCGTGGGATTTCACAGTTATTCTTCAGGGACTGACCAAAAAAAAAAAAAAAACTTTTGAACCGGCAAGCAACTGTGATATGAAATTTCTGCCACGGGAAACTATCATTTTGGTAGCTATTACATCAGCAAAATTAATTTCAGAACTCCAGGCCTTGTCTTCCAAGCCACCTTACATTATTTTCCATAAAGGTAGTGTCCCTCCAAACCAGTCCTTCCTGTATGCCTAAAGTAGCCATAGAGACTAACATTAACCAGTCCATACAATTGCCAGTTTTATTCCCAAAATTTTCTAATAAGGTTGAATACCTGTTACACCATCTTGATGTGCATTGGCAGCTATGTTTTTATATTAACGGAATGAAACAGTACAGAAAGTCTGACCAGCTGTTTGTATCTTTGTCTTCTAACCACTTGGGTCAAACAGTTTCCAAAATTACCCTGGACATGTGGATTACTGACTGTATTTTGCTGATTTATACTAAAAATGGTCTGGAATTGCTTTCCCTCTTAGAGCCCATTCTAATAGATCTGTGTCTACCTCATCTGTCTTCTTTTCCAGAGTTTCTGTTTATATCTGTGCTGCAGCCACTTGGTTGAAGTCTCATACCTATGTCACACATTACAAATTGGATGTTGTCTCCAGAAGCAGAACTTTCTTTGGTTCGACAGTGCTCTGGCATGTCCTTCCTTGAGGGCCACCCAGAATTATGTAATTGGGGACTCTGACCCATCAGTGAGGAAGAATGAAAAGGCAACATCAGATTTAGAAGTTATGTACTCACCATAACTTGGTATCTGTGTTATCCATTTTCATTTTTACTAACCCTCCCAGCCATCCCCTGGGCTTGTCACTCCTAGAAGAATATTTGGGTGATAATGGAACCTTCATATTCCTGACCTGAGCCTCAAATTTCTCTTATTTCTGTCCTGTCTCTAATAAAGTAGGCGGCAAGGCAACAAATTTGATCAGAAGGTTTGTGATGGCCTAGAGCATTATGGGTAGAGGGAAGAGCTCGAGACTAGGTTCTAAGTTTTGAAAAGGTGGCCAAGTCAGATCCGTAACCCATCAGTGAGGAAGAATGAAAGTGAGCAACACAGATGCCAAGTTAAAGTGAGTACATAACTTCTAATTAATTTTAAATAAATTTATGAAATTTTAAATGATGGATGATGCTTCAGGGACAATGTTGTCACTGTCTCAACAGGTTGTATGCTCTTGTTTGATGCCATACCAGATGGTCAGATTCATGTTCTCAAACTGACACTGTAGAGTAGCATGATAAATTTGTTGCACTCCTGTGATGCCATCCTTCAGAACAGATGTTAAACTGAAGTTCAGGTTTCCAGCACTGGCTACATGTCCGATGAATGCTGAAGATCCTATGGTACTTGTATGAAAAAAAGAGTGGCAGAATCTCTCGTGTCCTATAGTTTACATTGAAAACAGTCATTATCCCAATGGGACCAACTTGGTCAATGAAAATTAATCACAAAGGACAATGTGAAAATATATTAAGCTACCACAGGCTTGTTGGTGTTTTATGCATTTTGCATGCTGCCTTTTCTGAAAGTGTTGCTTTTTTGACTTAAAGGGAATGCATATGAATTCTAGAGTTCAGTGGTTTGCAGTGTTATGGCTTACTTTCATGTGCCTGCAACAGCAGTGTAGTGCAACAGTGTAGAACAGAGCTGAATGCAGTCTTTTAATATAGTTGGATTAGGACAGTTTACACTTGCATACATATGCATATACATGTTAAAGGAAAGCACAAAAAAGCATATTTTTCACTATATGTTAGTTTGTTGTGAACTGTGTACTGATTATCCTTGCATCGTGGTAGTTTGCCCAGCTGACTTGACTTTGTTAGTTTGAGCATCTATAAGTGTACAGGAAAGAGGCAAAATGTTATCGGAGAGTCTCACCCCTCTGTTTATTTAGAGTGAGAGTACAGTTTCCTGCCTTGTTTACTTTTTTTTTTCTGTTTTTAAATGATACATTTGATTAATTTTAAGTCCATCTCATAAACATTGGATCATTGAGCTTAAAACATTTATTAATGAAAACTATTCCTGCTTGACTGAAAATGTTAAAGCCAATCTGACACATTTTGAACTATTAATATATTTTTTCTTCCGGGTGAGAGGAGAGACCTCCCCCAACATATTCATTCAGGAACTCCATACACCCCATTTATTTATATGTAACTACTTCATAGAAATGACTTCTAAAAGTTGTAGTCATGTAGGAATGGAGTTCATGGAGATTATCTTCAAACACTTGGCTAACGTCTGATTTTTATAGCTACAAATTGGATGTTGCAAACTTTTTTTCTTAAGGCTGCACATGTCGTAGGTGTAGTTTCTTCGTGTAATTTCATGGACTTTCTTGAAAGAAAACT
Source organism: Protopterus annectens (assembly GCF_019279795.1). Classification (NCBI taxonomy): domain Eukaryota; kingdom Metazoa; phylum Chordata; order Ceratodontiformes; family Protopteridae; genus Protopterus; species Protopterus annectens. Next base: position 1,264,657,951 of record NC_056733.1, on the reverse strand, counting down.
TCCTGTGTTATGTAATAGATGGTGTGATAGACATAAATATGAAATAACACGATTTCACAGAAGGGCAAAATGCCGTATAAACAGATGTTGGGCCAGCACAGGCAGGAAATGGTGGTAGCAATTCTTAATATTTTCATTGTATCACTCGAGGTTGGATTAAATGCAGTGCAATTTGTGATGAGAAAAATGACATTTGGTTTGAGTTGTGCTCCAGCGGGTTTCAAATAGCCATTACTTAGACGTGTATAAATGTGGTACTAGCACATTATCCTGATCTGGTGGAGAAACACTGTTAAAGTAGCTTTGTACAGTATTTTCTGGCTTGGTAAGAACGTAGGTCATTCTCCATGCCACTGGCCATTTGGGGTTTGAAAATGACAGTGGCACCCCTCATGAAAAGGTTTTGGAATGTCCTTCCAGAGGAGTAGGAAACTGAACAGTAAAGGAAGAGTTCATGAGTGCACATAATGGAAATAAGTCTAATGTGGGTTAGGAAAATGAATATGAGCAGTTAAAAATGATCACAGGTTGTCCTTTAGCTGGGGTGCATCCTGCAGTGGTAGGGAGTAAGGAATATTTCCTGTTGAGTGGGTAAAATGTGAGCTTTAGGTGTTTTGTTGTCAGTGCAGATTAAAATATTTTGACAGGGCATGCTTAAGCTTTAGAGTGTCTGTAGTTTGCTTATTTCTTTCCACTTGATGATTTGTGGTGTGTGTACCTTTTGTTCTGTTTTGCAGTCCATTAGTTGATTTGATGTGTTGTGACATTTCCTCATACCTCTTGATTGTAAAGAGTTTTTGTTGCACTGATGTTATCTAATACTAATAATGTATTATTTATACGTACAGGTGTAGTAGTGTATATGTACAGACTTAGTATTATACACACTTTGCCTAGGCTTTGGGCAAAATGGATTCACTTTGTGTAAGTCCATTATTCCAGTTGTCACATTTTGTCATACTTTTGATTTAAAGAGCTTCTGTTGCACTGATGTTGCCTAGCAGCATATTAGGTATATTGCATGCGTATAGTATTTAGTAGTATGTGCACTTTTCTTTCTCCTTAAGCTTTGATTGAAAGGAATCCACTATGCATATGTCCACCATCCCAGTTTGCAGCATTAAGAAGTAATAAGCAGCTGTAGGTGGCAGAATTCCTACTTACAGGATTGGAGACGGAAAACAACCAAATAGTATCCCGGATCTGAACACCACTGATTTCCACCTTAATAGTCCTGCTACCAGTCATCACTATAGCTCGATTCCCATGTCTGCCACCTGCATATTGGCATGTTACTGTGGGACAAGGCAGTACCTCTCAGTTGTCCCCGATTTTCAGGAATGTCCCTGATTTGGGCTCAAAACTTTGCGGTGTCTCTCCTAATCCCTATTGAAAGTGTTGATTTTTGGAGAAAAGTTGGTAGACTATGCTTAATAAATAACGACCGTAATTATTGTTGTAGACTTATATTACATCAGGAAATGCATGTTAATTTACATTCTCTCTATCTGTCAACTTATCAAGTTAATAGTAATAATATTTTAAAATGTGTCCCGATTGTCCCTGAATATTTCTGAATTTGTCCTGGATTCTGGAGGTAAGAGGTTGACAGCTTATTACCTTTTGGCCCCATCCTTGGCCTTCCTCAACATGGACTGCACCTCAGCTGGCTTTTGTATGCATGCTGTTGTGCATTTTGGGCCTATTGCTGGCCAAGGTGCACACACACACACACACACACACACACGCGCGTGTGTGTGTGTGTGTGTGTGTGCGTGTGCGTGTGCGTGCGTGTGTGTGTGCGTGCGTGTGTGTGTGTGTGCACGCGCGCTCACATATTTGCAAAGGAGTGCAGTGGCAGGAATAGGTGACCTAAATCAGCTGCAGTACCACTCCAGTGGTTATACAGACTTATTTGAAATGGTTGTTGCATCTCACCCTGCTGCCCCCTCCCCATAGCTGACAGTCAAACACCCAAGAATATTGGATGAACCACCGTGGTTGTTGGCATTCCCAGGGATTCACGAAGAACCCCACCACAGGCGGCGAAAGCTACAGCCAACAGTGACAGTTTCCGTGATGCTGGAAAATGCGATTCAGACATGTTAGCTGCAGTGAGGAAAGAGTGGATTATTTACTAATATGTAAGTAACTGAATTGCCTATAACTGCCATGAGTGCATATCAGCACTTTCTTGTGGTAGTCACCATTGGCAGCCCATGAATCACATTGGCACAGGCACCTCCCCATTCACTGTCTCACACAGACACACATCGACATTACTCTTTCATACCCTGAGTTGACAGAACGTCCCTAATGTATCCTTTAATTTGTCCCTGCCTTCATAAATCATGGATCCATACAGTCAGTCAGTAATATCAGACATTAGAGTTTCATTCATCTTCTTTATGAAATGCATTGTTATACTAACTCTGTTGCTGTATTAACTTTTCAAGTGGTCCAAGTAATTGTTTAAAAATTCTCCCTGATATCATCTGGTGTTCCACCAGGCATTGTCCCAAAACCTTCCTCCAAATACCCCCCCCCCAGCAGTCCCTGATTTTACAGAAAGCTCTGCTTTTGCCTATTATACATGCCCTGTCCACCATAACTAGTGGACACTTGTAATTGCTAACCAAATAATGCCAGAGATTAGAAAGCCATACTTATGTAAATAGAAAAAAAGGTAATTTTTTTGAAACTTGCCCTCTTTTACTTTACTTTTTCTAAATTTACTAAGACTTAATGTGTTTACTAGCAGTACCCCTGGGGTCTATTATTCGTGGAAAGGGCTAACACTCAGATAAGGTTCATAGGTGTGTAGTACATTAATGACCACTGGGGCCTTTTTCAGCCTAGCAATGCATCCCAAATCTCTGACAAGTTCTAGTACTCTTGATAAATATAAGCAAGGACTTGAAAGATGAAACATTTACAAGCCGGGGCCTGGGAGATGAACAATTTACAGGCTGCCCATGTCCATTAGTCACAGGTGCCAAACCAGGGATGAATTTCCTGTTCCCCATCCATTTCTCCAAGTTGTACTTGAATTGGATTAGGGAGGAGCTCTGTTTCACATAGATAGGGGGCTTGTTCCAGAGAAGGGGTAGTCTCTGGGATAGTTACCGGTCTATCCAGCAATTACTGTTTATATAACAGGCAAGCTTTAAGTCTTTAGAATAAGTGATTCTGGAGCTGTTTGTTTTGAGGATATACGGGATGCCATCAGGGTGGGGGGGGGTCTGACAATGGCTTGAATGCTAGGCCTAGATTTCACCTTAACAGCCTGTAGGAGAAGAATACAGGGATATAAATTTGAGACGCCCTGCATTGGACATATTACCATGTTACTTTCATCGTGTATTTTTTAGTGAGTAACATCTGTGGACATTGCAGTTGCTGGATGTGTCTGGTTAGGTACATACTAAAGGGGGCCATTGTACTCAATAATAGGTCTGATAAATGCTGAATACAGTGGATCAGTGACTTCCTTGGACCTAGATGCCATACCTTTGTTTATAAATTGCACAGCGTACAATGGTTTCCTCACTACTGTAGACACACAATGGTCAAGGACTAGATTATTGTCTACATATATCTCCCAGGTTCCTGACTGCCGGTTTGACTCTTAGGTGTGTGTTGTCAAGATGATAGTTACCAGGAGTGGATGACTTCTCAGAGGATACTGTTGTGCATTTCTTGGAATTTAGTTTCAGTCCAGTTGTGACGCAAGTTATTTGTCTTTGTCTGCCCTTCCTGGATAATATTAGTGTCGGTGGATGAGTCTATGACTGCTCCTAATTTGCAGTTATCTGCAAATATGGTCAGCCAGAGGCTCTTGACATTGGCTGTGACTTTGGAGAAGTAGATGCCAAAAAGGAGAGTTTCCCAGGACTGATTCCTTAGGGATTCTGCTTGTAACTGGCCTCTTTGTAAAGGTGGACTCCCCAATTCTAACTTCCTGGATCCAGTTTGTGAGCCAGCTGGCTATCCACAAGATGACATAAGGGTTTATACCCAACCTCTTGAGTTTGTCAACAATGCCCAAGTAGGGTATTGTGTCAGGTGCCTTGACCAGGTCAAGGTAGGCAATGTGAACCATTTTGTCCTCATCCATTGCTTTGGTGATCTTCTCAAAAAGGTCTAACAGGTTGAGTAGACATGACCTGCCCCTGACGAAACCAAACTGGGGTGGCTCCAGTGTCTGAAGGTTTTCTTTTTGATTAATGATCGCTTCCATTGTAATTCTTTCTATGACTTTGCATATGAGACTTGTGAGATTTATAGGTCTGTTGTTTTCAGGATCTGTAGATGACCCACCTTTGTGCAGAGCGATGACTGTTGCTATTATCCTTTCATGAGACAGGAAGCCATTATAGTTAAATAGTGATTCCAGACATCTTGCTAGGTCATGCCTCATTCTTTTTAGAAGGTAGCCTGGGATATTTTGTTTGGGCCCATAGATGCAGTGTTCTTGGCCTTAGAGAGAGCACTGGGGATCTGTTCCCTAGTGATTGCAGGGAGAGTTATATTTGTTGGTATTTCCTGAGACTGATAGGGAGAGAGGGGTAAAGTTAGAGCTGAGTTTGTCATCAAGTAGGTTTGCTATATCTTCTGGCTCAGTCTAGATGGCTCCATTAACAATGAGTTCTGCACACAATTGTGTATTGCCTTTGAGGTTGCAGACACAGCTAAAGAATGCCATGTGTTTGTCCTTGGCCTGGGATGCCACATTTAACTTAAAAGTGGCTTTTGGTGGACTTTATTCGTCCTGTGAGTTGATTATTTATTTGACAGCACTTTTATCCTGCTGGGTGCTACACCTTCTGATTTTTGCCACAGTTTTATTTTTTTTTCTGTTATGCAGCCTGTTGATGTTGTGATTCCATTAGGGTGGCTTGTTTTTTGAGTTAGTTCTGTACTTTTGTGGTATGCGCAGGTTAGATTACTTACCAGGGTAAGTATATTTTCTTTAGCAGTTATGGTTGCACTGAATCACTTGCCTGACCTAAAGAATAGATGGAAAAGAGATGGTTTGTAAATTGTCCCAATTATCAAATGTACTGAAATGGATCTGTTAAGCTAATCGATACTGTGCATTGCACTTCCTGTCGCACATCTACTGATATTTGCATGGAAACACTGCAGGTAGTAGCAGTATGGGGACAAGACTGAGCTTTTCTAGTGTCATGTTCACTACTAACCAGAACAGAACATATAGCAAGTCTTGTTTTTATTATTGTTATTTCAAATTCTGAATGAGCTTTGTAAGCACCAAGCATTCTTTTTCAGTGAGTCGAAAAACAATGGAGATCAACATGAGCCAGGTATGGGCCTATGACAAAGTCATTTTATATTTAAGGAAAAACCCAAAAGTAGATGTGAGTATGTGAGGATTTACCCATGGCTGGCATGGTCTGATCACGAGAGCAAAGCCTGAGTGATCAAAGAAAGCAAAGTGTGTATAAATCCTAATATACCCACCCCCACAAGTGGGTTATTGCTGTTATACAATGACATTATTTAAGAAAGAAACTGTTTACCTTTTTTAAATGTTTGTGTAATGGCACCATAGTGTTCCTCCACATTGTTTGCCACTCTTCAGTAATTTTCTATATACTGTGCATATGTATAGGAGTTACTGTCCCACTCTTACACAGTACAATCAGTGCTGTTGAATAAAAGTAACAGAGAAAAGAGAATCGCTGTCTGTTGCCTTTTTTTTTTAAATAGTAAAATCTCCATTGCTGCTGTGCAACAAAAGTCTGGATGCACTGAGAAGATTTGGACAGTTGACAGGTACAAGAGTCTGCTGAGATTTACTGAGGGACAGCACAAAAATAAGGAAAATATTGTACTGATCTGTCCTTTTATTTTTCAGAACGTAGCTGATTTTTTTTTTTTATATACTCTCACTTCCTAGCATATTCCAATAGAAGAGGCTGACTACTGAATGGCACTTTAGCGGCCAGACCTTTTTCTATTTCTAGATCTGTCCAAGGCTTTTGACATGGTTGACCACAAAATGCTTTTAAATACCTTGAAGGCCTTCACCTTACACATCTGTGCACTCCAGTGGTTTCAATCCTACCTGCAGGGTAGGCAACAGGCAGTCCTATGGCAGGACAAGCTATCATCTCGCCTACCCATCACATTAGGAGTCCCCCAGGGCTCGATACTAGGACCCCTTCTTTTCTCCATCTTTATCAACGACCTTCATTAAGTCATCCCAGATGCTACCTGCATTCAAAATGCGGAAAACTCCACCTTGATTTGTTCTGAGACCTCACCAGCTACTTTATTTACATTAACCCAAAATACCTTCAGTACAGTGGAAAAATGGCTCTCCAATCAACATCTAATCCTAAACCCCAACAAAACTAAGCTGCTCCTCTTCTCCCCCCCACACAGGACCCCCCTGCCATCCTTCAACATAACCGCTAACAATGGCATTATCATCTCCCTGGAAGCCCAAACTAAACTACTGGGTGTCATAGTTAATAACCTGAAGTTTGATGCGCAAATCAATCAAACCATCAAAACCATTAATAATAAACTTAGCTCTCTTTCTTTACAGAAACCCCACTTGCTAGAACTGCAATTGCCCATTCCCATCTACTGTCAACTCTTCTGTACGCCTCACCTCTATTATCCAAATTAAACAAAACAAATCTTAATAAATTATCATCCTGCTATAACCACATTGCCAGATTTGCTATTGGCACAGCCTACCGGACACACCACTGCCACAACCTAAATCGCCTAGGATGGCTTGAACTGCCTAGCCTACTGCAGTTCAACCAGCTAATAGTGGCACAAAAAGTCCTTTACCAACCAGAAAATACACCTGCACTAAAAAATATTATCAGCCCCTACACCAGCGCCTGGCCACTGCGATCATCCTCTAGACTCCTAGTTCAAACATACAAATCCAACTACTGATCCGGGGACTCTGTTTGCCAACTCTGTTGGAAAAAAAACATGGAACAGACTCCCAGATGACTTGACCCTAGAACGCTCACTAACTCGATTCAGAAACAAACTTAAGAAATACTTCAAACTCAAGAAATACTTCAAAACAAAATTTGGTTATGTCCTTGCACAAACCCTAACTTGTGACCTCTCTGTTACTTAGGTGCCTTGCCTTCAACTACTTCTAACTTTTTTCTACCACATCATTTCAGGAAGGGTCAATTGTATAACTGCTGCTCAGTGTGTCTTAAACCTGAATGTAATGTTATGTATATATAATGTTGAAAATAATATGTTTTGTAAAGTGTTTTATAATAAGTTAGTACTATATGTGCTAAATGCTGGTATTGCTTATGACTGTAATTTGCTTGAAACTAGCATTTACTAAATGTTCAGTGTGTATTATTATCTTGGAGCTTTTCTCCCCGGGCCTCCACTGAAAATGGACATGTATCCAGTCGAACTATCCCGGTCAACAAATGTAAACTAAATAAATATATACTCAATTTATAGTGGACACAGAGGCTGGGCTGACCAATCAGCGTGCACATTTTTGAATACTAATGAGCTATCATTGTACAGTTGAAAATAACAATGTAAGATAACCAGACTCTGAGAGAATGTTTAAGGAATTTCTGATTACTGTTGTCACCTTGCAGTGTTTGGAGTGGCTGCTGTTTTCAGTTATATGTAATTTGTTTGTTCTGCAAGTAGCTTGCACAGCATACTGCTGTTGCACATTTTTTTTTATCTTTCTCTGGTTGAAGTGGCCATGTATATTGTGGCCCAACCTGTGTGATTCGAAAAATTCCTGAGGTTTGAAGCATATGTTTTATTAGTAGGACCAGGAGTTCAACTAGCCCTGTGTATGTTGCAACTGAAAGAGGCTTACTTCCTCTTCTTGTTACTACATCTTTATTTCTACTCAATTTAACTGCTAGCATTAGTTGCTGCTGTGGTAACTTTTTCATTAACTTTCCATTTCTTGTACTTAAAGGTTACTTCTATGTACTTCTTACTCACTGCTTAATATTTCCTTTCCTGTCTCCCAGAACTTACTAGTTATCATCCTGTGGATTTTTGCAGCTCCAGTTAGCGTGTTGCATTCTGTTTTCCTGACATTTTTCTTTATTTCTTCTGGTTCACTTTTCACCCCCCCCCCCCCCCCCCCCCCACACACACACACACAAAAGAGTCTTGATAGTTAACTTTTTTGTACTCTGAACTTTTTCTTTAACTACAGGACTTTAGGCTGCTTGTGTTATTATGAGACATGCTTTATCTACCTAACGAGATCACAAGCTTAAGAAGTTCTTGTTTTATAACCTGGCTACTTCAGTCCCTGCACTTTTTTCCCAGATTTTTCCCCATACTTGCCATTAGTTACCCTCATTAGTTTTGAGTCCATTCATTCTCCCACCATTTGGGGAGTCATTGGCACGGAGGCAAATGCAGACAGGAATGGACCCTCATCCAGACAGTCTTAAAGGAGTTTGAATCCTTGCTTGCATCAGATGTGAAATGTGAGCATTGAGGGCAGTTCTATTTAAATCGCAACACTGATCCTTGTTGTTAATGGGAATGTATGTGTTACCACAGGACCTTAATCCATTGTTGTGTGCGTTAGTTTTCCTGCCATTGTGCAGATGAAGGCTACACCTTCCAGCCTTTGACACCAGTTAATGACTGTAATTTTATTGCCTGTAAGCCATTATTTGTATGTGGCAAAGCAGCCAAGCAGACCATGTCTTCTTCCCCCTGGTGACCTGGTACTAGACGTTATTCCAATACACCCCCACCCCGGCAGATGCAGCATGTGAACTGCTATTCCAACTCTGGTCATAGTCAAAGCTTTGTGGAGTCAGGTTTCAGTACTTCTTAATAAGTTTGTAAGTTCATATGTGTTTAATAGACTAATGACCACAAGGGCCTTTTAAGCCTAGCCATGCATACCAAATCTCTTGACAAATTCTGGTTGATTTTGTTTTCTTGTTTTCTGGAGGATTTCTACCTGTTCTTTAATGTGCTGTTGTATGAAATTCTTTGATTCTTCTTATTTAATTCATTACATTATTTTTCCTTGCAGTTGCTTGCATGGCCTGGGTTCACGGCCTGCCTTAGGCATAGGCAAACTAGGCAACTGCCTAGAGCGCTGTACAGGCCGGCCGTGTAAAGGGCGCAATTTGCAAGTATTCATTTATTCATTTTAATTTACTTTTATAATTATGCGGGCAGCAGAACCATTGGGTGAGCGGGAGGGGCGAGCACACTCACACTTTTGTAGCTGCAGCCTGCAGGTTGGCCAGGAGGCTTCAACAATTAAATGACAAGTCTTCTTCTTTAAAGAGGAACATGTGTGCATCTCATACACGCATGCCAACGTAGATGTAAAGACATTCTGCAGTCGCGCGGAAGTTAAACTAGTAGTAAAGTTAAGAGAGGAGGTTAAGTCTACATGTGCACGTGTGGACATTCATTTTAAAAAGAAGGTAAGTGTGTGTGTGTGTGTGTGTGTGTGTGTGTGTGTGTGTGTGTGTGTGTGTGTGTGTGTGTGTGTGTGTGTGTGTGTGTGTGTGTGTGTGTGTGTGTGTGTGTGTGTGTGTGTGTGATTTAAACCGAGCTTCTGTATGTGAGGAAAATTGGTATGTGTATGTATGGAATTTAAATTGTCTTTCTGTTTGTATGAGAGGTAAAGTGCATGTGTTACTGTTTGAGAGAGTAGGTGTGTGTATGAGAAAAAAGGTGCATGTTTATGTGATGTATGAGAGAGTTGGAGTGTGTGGAATTTAAACTAGTCGTTTTTTGCTGTGTGAAAGAAATGGTGTGTGTGTGTTGCTCTCTGAGGGAGTAAGTATGTGTGTGTGTGTATTGCTATGTGTGTGTGTGTATGAGAGACTGTCCTGCAACGAGCTGGCACCCCATCCTAGGTTAGTTTCCTTGCCTTGAACCACTGAGAAAGACTTCAGCTCCTCCATGACCCTGAATATGATTTAGGGAGTTAAACAGAGAATAAATTAAATAAGTTTCTCAACTTCTCTTATAATCACTGCAGCTAAAGCAGTAAATTTAAACTCAGTAGCACTGACTGACAAAACAACTCTCATATCACTCATGTGATTCAAGGATCAAGTTACAAATTATTTTATTTTGAGTGACGAATATCCCCTAACCTTTATCACCATAAAAGTATAGATAGAGCTATAGATCTACTTCATTTAGAACCCATTGCTTTTAGGTAAGAATTATGGATTGGAAAATATGTTATGGTGCAGGAACTGCATGCAACACTGTTGTGTTTTCTGTGTACCAGTTCTATTATGATACGTTTAGTGCAGAGATTTAAGCCTACATATTGCTAGACTGAGACCCTGCAACAGTGCTGGATTTGACTCCCATTCCTTTCTGCTTAACAAATGTTACTATTATTATGTTACTCTGAGTATTCTGCTACTTGCGGTTGTGATGAAAAGACATTTCCTATAGTAGAGTAAACCTTTTATTGTATAATGAACTAGTGTAATCACTTGCCTTCCCTTGTAAAAGCATTACTGGTACATTGGGATACCAGATTTTTCACACTTGCATACTTCCTAATGTTTCTCAGACAAGATGTGTGGTAACCTAAGCAGGGTTTGTTAAAGTCTTAACTACTATTCTTGCCGATTGTTTTTCACATGTGAACAGGCAGAATGACAGATTTCCTGTTCCCATGGTGCATCCTTTCCCGACATCTAAACAGGACTGCTGCTTGCCAGTGTTCGAATTCCTGACACTCGCCATGGACTACTGGCCCATTTTAAATGTCATTACGTGTACAGACTGTAATGTCTGATTCTTACTTTTGGTACATTTGTGTGCAAATCACTGACCATTTCCAGCACCTGTTGGCAGTACTGTAACTGGGTGCTGTGAGTAAACAACTTCACATTTACCAAAGAGTGTGTATGAGTGGGAAGCGGGATAAAGTTCAACTCCCCGTTCACAGGAGTAAGGCAGGGGAGAAAAGCAGCAGTCCCTGAGGAATCAATGTCCCCTTACTGACTACTTGTAGCAAGCACCTGTAGTACTGGCCATGAACAGATGGAGTATTACGCATTAAATTGCCTTTGCAGCACTTGCAATCAGCAAGGCAGGATTTGTGATGTGCTGGGGCACTGCGGAGTTCACCGCAAAAGTGAGACACACCAGGCAGGAGTTGAGAAATTGGCAGTTATTCCTCTCCCTTCCTCCTAACCTGTGTGACACAGTAAAACTGATTTGCGTACACACCGCTTTCCAGGTTAATAAACCTTTTCTGTCAGAAACATTAAGAACTATGCAAGTGGGAAAAATCTGGTTGCGATAATATGTAAGTACCGTAAAAAATTTATCTTCAAGAAAGGCGTAGTGTATCTCAATTAGTCAAATGTGCATTCTCTAAATCATTGAATGATTAAACATTTTGCTGAGCCTTCTACACATGGTTTTGACTGTAGGAAACATAAAATACCTCTAAAGGCATCAGCATCATCAATAGTTTATTAATCTGTATTTCCAGAATTACTCTATCTAAATTACCTATTCCCAAATAATAATAAAAAAAACCTTATAGTTGGCTTTGTGAAACTTCTTAGTCATGCTTGTCCAATAATATCATGCACGTCACAGGATGTTGTCAGTCCAGCTTAATGCAACTCTCAACAGGTTCATTTGTTATGCATTAAGTAGAAACATGCATGCAAAGTGAAGCAGGAAACTAAAGACTTCATATTGCTACCTCCAACCAGATGGGAGCCCATTCATAAAACTAACGATTAAAAGAAACAAAAGATATATATATGACCAAACATAAAATGTAGAAATATTCATAGGACCAAATGCAGAAAAGCAAAAAATGTTGAAAGTGCAAGTACAACACATAAACATATAAAAGTTTAAAACAAGTTGTAGACATTGCTTTGCATTCTAATTATGTTCTAAATATAATGAAGCAAGAGCAGTCGTCTCTGTCAAGATCTACTTCACAAGCCCGAAATCCAAAATAACTGAAGGTAAATTTGCCAAGACAAAAAGAACAAAACTGTAATTTACCAAATGGTAAATTTTTACTAGGGCAAGTAAACACTTGCCCAATAATTACGTAAAAACAACGCAATGTATCAAACCCACCCAAGTGGGGGTTTTCGCACCCCACACCTATTTATATATATATATATATATATATATATATATATATATATATATATATATATATATATAAAATATACCAACTCCAGGATTGCACTACAGTGGATGGAAAAAAGGGCATATTCCTTGATGTCGGACAAGTGTTTACTTACTCTGAGTAACACTTTACCATTTGGCAAATTAAAGTTTTGCTCTTTTCATTTCAGCAAATTTGTCTTCAGTTATTTTGGATTTCGGCCTTGTGAAGGTGATCCCTCTGTCCATGTTGGAGGACTGAATCCCCTTACCACTTCTCACTTTTATATTTTAACTACAAGATTGCAGAACACCAAAACAAAGAGAATAATTTGATTTAATGCAAAAAAGATTTTCCTTTCTTCAAAAGCCTTGCAATTAAAATGTAAAGTCAGCAGGAGGTGTGGGAGTGCAGTCCACAATATGGGTGTTGGGGTACAAGGGGACTTGTTTCCCCTACAATGCAAAAGTTCCATCTGTATAATCAGTGTTGATGTAATGTCATAAACAAATATTCTGTTGCAGTAGTCATTTTCTGGCATCATGTTTGCTCTTGTTTACATTAATCATACCTTATAACATCTGTCCTTTCAGTCATCCCCTTTACCCCTTATATTCTCTCCTTGTAGAACCCCAAACCATTTCAACTTAACTTTTCCTTTATTATTCCCCCTTAGTCTTCTGTAAAATCCTTTAGTCCCCCTCTTAAGTTCACATTTACTCTTGATTAATTTTCACACAAATCCTATTCTAGCAACTTTCAAAGTTAAAAAGTGCAATATTTAAAATCTACCCCTATTTTTCAGCCATTGCATCCACATTGTTAGGCTTTTTTGCACTAAGAGGTTGACAGGTATGCATACCTCTCAACTGTCCAGATTTTTGCCTCATATTTTTGGACTATTCCTCATAAAATCTGTGGTTTTCTGACAAATCACTGAGGATGTAAATAACTAAATGTCATACATTTGAGTTTCTCCCTTCATTTCCTTCAGAAAATGCATGCTAAGACAGATGCTGTTATTGTAGCAACTTTCTAGGTCTATAAGAGCAATATTTATAATCTGCCCCTGTTTGGGGGCCTTTGTCCCCCCCATGATTTTAGCCTTTGTTCAGATTTCTTGTGCCAAGAGATTGAGAGGTATGGAAGCATGGTATGTAGTGCCCTAGTTGCTGATTATTTGGTGCATTTAAGGGGGGATAGGGGTTCTGCATTCCATAGTGTGACCTCCTTTGTTTAGTATACCTAGTAACTATGAACTTGTTGGTTTCTCAGTCATCCTCTATTGCAATATTACTAGCTTACCAATGTTTTAAATGTAATGTAGGCAATTAATTCTTCAAGGGCAGCAGGCACTGAATTTGTAGATAAAATACTGAAATGTAAAGTTGTTTGCCAGTAACAGCCTCTTCATTAGTTACACATCTCTTTAATGTAGAATTATTCAGATGAATTTTACTTCTGCAGATATTGTCCTTATTGACTTTGATAGTGGTGGGTTGTAATGACAGATGTTTGAGAGGCCTTTTATGGTTAAAATATTCTGAAATGGGTAGCTGTGTCATTATTGGTGCATGCATTTTGTTTCATTGCTTACTGGAAAAATGTTCAAAACTACAAATTTAAAACACACTCCAACAAGTGTATATGTTTCTATATGCAACTAGCTGATGTCCTTCAAGGATGCATCTGCAGTCCTTCGGTCGGCCGGATTCCAAAGTCTGGGTCCTGCGTCGGCTGATGTCGCCCTTTTCCCCGACGTCAGAGCGCCTGGGATATAAAAGCGTCCGCCGACGCCATCTTCCTCAGTCTTTCTTGCCGCGACGTGCCCGAAGCAGAAGCAGTTCGCAAGTGCCGGTCGGCCAGCTCCTGTGATTTCAGCTACCAAAGTCTTCAAAAAAGCTAAGTACCCCATTGGGGACTCTTTCTTGCCTCAGCCGATGTCAGATCAAACGGTTAAAGTTAATAATTGTTTATCTTGTGGGAAACAAATACCTCATAAGGATTTCCACTCTTACTGCTTACCCTGCCTAGGCCCAGACCACGACGTCTCGGCTTGTTCAGCCTGTGCTTCCTTCAATAAACGCACTCTTAGGCGTCAGGCAGAGTTTGCAGAGGAATTTTTTTGGGAAAATTACTGCAATATCATGCCGTCGGAGCTTCCGACAGCTCATTTACCCAAAAAACGAAAGGATAAGGACCGACACACGCGGTCCACGGTTTCAGCCGACTCAACGCCTAGGCCTACCGCGAGTGTCTCAGTCTCTACTGAAGTCGAATCTCTACCGCTTCCAACCGACGACACCGCACAACCGGTAACTTTGGTACCGGAAGCCATCTCTGAGTTGGTCATAGAACCGTCTGAAACCGGTGCTCAGGAAATATCCGACACCATTTCTGTTGATAAAACTACTCCAGCACGTGGGGCAGCCAGGCCTCCTGTATCCATGTCCATTAAGGCCTTTACACGGGCTAAAGCTGCTAAACAGCCAAAATCTCTCCCTCCCAGGGCTATTCCTCAGGGATCCACTACCGGTTCACAAATTTTAAGTTTGGCTGAAGACCTTATTTCCTTAATCAGGGGCTCTCAGCCACATCCAGACAGGGGCTCTCAACCTCCTCCAGGCAAAAGGCCCAGGGTTGAGCAGACAGATCCCCAGTCTTCTGATGAGGCCTCAGATGACTCTGCTCTTTCAGACTACCAGGAGGAGGCCCTTCCGGCCTACGAGGATTCTGATGCAGAGGAATCTATTCCCTCGGCCTCCCCCCCTGAAGAGTTTTCCTTTGGGGAGACCCTCCACTCCATGAGAGAGCATTTCAAATGGCAAGGCCAGGAATTCTCTGATTCCAGGAAGAGGTTAAGGACTTTTTTACACTTACCTCAGCATAGACCTTTGGCTATTCCTCCTGTTTTAAATATTATAGAAGATGTGTACTCTGAGTCTAGTATTTCCCCTGACTCCCTTCCTCCGGCTCCTGTCAAACCTGACCGGTACTACAGGGTCCCGGACACACACCTATACCTTTACAAGGGCCACTCTGCTGACCCAGAAACTATTTCCCAGGGCCCTAAAGGGGTTACAACCACCACTGCTAAGAATCCACTTCCTTCTGAAAGGGAATCCTGGGCTTTAGAGAGATGGGGTAAAAAAGTGTATACTTCTTCCACTCTTTCTATGAGAGCATTAAATTGTCAATTCCATATGATACAGTATCAAGAGTATCTGTTAGAAGACTTGCATAAAAAACTATCCTCGCCTGAACCCCTAGACCGCAAGGCGCTTCAGGATCTGGTGCATAACTCTCAGCAGGTTAGCAACCATTTCTTACAGTGTGGTTATGATGCATTGGAAGCTTCATGTAGGTCAGCAATGACAGGTGCAGTCATACGTAGACATGCTTGGCTGAAGGAACAAACACTGCCAGATCATGTTAAAGCAAAGCTTCTGGATGCACCACTGGAAAAACAAAAGTTATTTGGTTCCACGGCTCAAGAGGTCTTAAAGAAATTTGAGGAAAAGGCTAAATCAGTTCAAACAGTCAAAGATTTTCTCCAGGTCCAACCACCAAGTTTCAGCAGAAATTGGCCTTCTAAGAATTGGTCCTTTCCAGGCACAGACAGATTTCAATGAGGCAAAAACAGGCGTGCCAGAGGTAGAGGGCAAGCTCAAGGCTCCTACAGAGGACGCCAATGGCAGCCTCCTAACCAGAGAGGTAGTGCAGGACCTACAACTACTGCACAAGGACAGAGTCAATGACTTGACTTTGACTCCGCCATCCAGGGCTCAATTGGAAGCACCTTTGGGCGGAAAGCTATCTTTATTCTCAGAAAATTGGCACAGTATTACAAAGGACAAATGGATACTGCAAATAATAGACAAAGGATACAGATTCCATTTTCATACATTACCAAAAAGACAAGGCATGCCAAACCTGCCACCAAATCAAAGGGCAGAGGCTTTCAAGCAAATTTCCAAACTACTACAAATGAAGGCAATAGAAAAGGTTCCTTACACAGAACAAGGCCAAGGATTTTATTCCAGACTATTCCTTGTTCCAAGAAAAGAAAAGCAATGGAGGCCTATTCTGGACTTGTCCGCACTGAATACTTATCTCATCATGACAAAATTCAAAATGCTGACTTTACAGCAACTCCTTCCCATGCTGGGCAAGGAGTCCTGGCTGGTAACTCTAGACCTCAAGGAGGCATACCTGCATGTCCCTATCAGACAAAGTTGCAGAAGACACCTCAGATTTCTTGCAGGTTCAGAGCATTATCAATTCTCAGCATTGCCCTTTGGCTTATCTACTGCGCCCAGAGTATTCGCGAAATGCCTGGCATCAGTAATTGCACATTGCAGACTTCAGGGGATTCAAATATACCCATACCTGGACGACTGCCTTATACAAGCAGACAGCCAACAAATATTGGTAAAACACTTGAACTATGCCATCCGCCTACTACAGGCCTCGGGATACACAGTCAACATTCAGAAATCAAGACTTGTTCCATCCCAATGAATAATTTTTCTGGGTGCAAAGCTGGATACAAACACCCAAATGGCTTTTCTCACAGAAGAAAAACAAGAACAATTACCGGATTATTTCAGAAATCTGACAACACAAACCCAGCTGACTGCAAGAAAAATCCTGCAGGCCCTGGGTTTCATGGCATCTTGCATTCTTCTGATTCCACAAGCAAGGCTGCATATGAGGAAACTACAATGGTACCTAAGGAGTCTATGGTCTCAACACAGTCACAGCCTAGAAGCTTTGATCCCCCTCATTCCATGCCTTCAAAAGGAATTTCTGTGGTGGGCACAAGCAAGGCAGTCAAACATGGGCCTACCTTTCAGCAAGCCTCATATCAGCCAAACCATTACAACGGACGCCTCAGACCATGGATGGGGGGCGCACATGAAGGGCAGATGTATTCAAGGGCAATGGACACAAAAGGAATTGCGCCTGCACATCAACCAAAAGGAAATGCTGGCAGTGATACATTCAGTCGAGGCCTTCGAACATTTCCTGCATCAAGGTCACCTGCTAATAAAGACAGACAATACCACAGTTATGTGGTACATAAACAAGCAAGGAGGTACCCATTCCTACCCTCTTTGCAGGCTGGCAATGAATCTTTGGGAACTTTCCCTAAAACTCAATATAGAGCTGCATTCCCAGTTCGTACCAGGAAAGGACAATGTACTGGTGGACAGCCTAAGCAGAAACACCATGGATCCACACGAATGGATGTTGCATCCAGACATTTTTCTTCAGATAGCACAATCATGGGGAAGGCCGGACATAGATCTTTTTGCCTCCCCCCACAACCATCAACTGAAGAAATTCTGCACAAGGACATACCATCCTCAAGCATGGAAAGTGGACGCCCTATCCTTCAGCTGGAATGCTCTAACAGTGTATGCATTCCCACCTCAGCCATTAATGACCAAGGTCTTACTGAAGATCAGGACAGAGCAACCAAAAGTGATTCTGATAGCTCCGGACTGGCCAAGACAACACTGGTACCCACTGTTAAAGAGCATGTCACGCACGAAACCGTGGCCTCTACCACAATGGCCACTTCTTCTGACACAGCACAATTACAAAACTCTGCACTCCAGCCTAAAAACCTTGCAGCTGACAGCCTGGAAAATACCTTGACTCCTCGCCAGGATAAACTATCCAAGAGGGTAAAGGATATCATCATGGAAGCTCGGCGGCCTTCCACAAGAAAGGCATATTCAGCAAAATGGAAAAGATTTCTAACCTGGAGCACCGCAAAGGGTCAGGATCCGACAGTGATGAGCATTCCACATATCCTTGAATACTTGGCTGAAATGCTCCATAATGGCCTTTCTTATTCATCCATAAAAATTCATGCTTCAGCTATTTCAGCAGAGTACAACACTGATCCACCTGTATTTTCTCATCCTCTGCTAAGGCAGTTTCTAAGAGGGATAAAAAACATCAACCCTCCAAGGAAACCACCAGTGCCTACATGGGACCTTAACTTCATGTTGGAAAAATTAACTCTACCTCCCTTTGAACCAGCAGCATCTTCAGAACTACAATTCCTGTCTTGGAAGACTGCCTTCCTTCTAGCCATAACCTCAGCAAGAAGAGTATCTGAGTTACAGGCCCTCATGGCAGTACAACCATTTCTCATTTTCCATAAGTACAGAGTCTCTTTTGAGAACCAATCCTTCATTCATGCCAAAGGTGGTATCCAGGGTCTCAGTGAACCAAGCTATCCACCTGCCTACTTTTTTCCAAATCCACAAAATAAAGGAGAGAAACTTCTGCATACCCTGGACATTCACAGACAGTTGCGTTACTACTTGGACAGAACTAAGACTTACAGAAAAACTGACCAACTGTTTGTAGCATATGCTGCTGGTGTACAAGGAAGAGCAATTTCCAAACAAACAATTTCAAAATGGATAGGAAATTGCATTCGGTTCTGTTACGCTTTTCATGGAAAAGCTGTGCCAGCTAACATCAGACCTCATTCCACCAGAGCAACAGCCACCTCCACAGCCTTCTTAAGAGGGGTGGCTACAAAGGACATTTTAGAAGCTGCTACATGGAGCTCTGTGCATACATTTTCCAAGCATTACAACTTGCCTTTATATTCCAGATCCAGAGCAGGCTTTGCTACTGCAGTCTTGCAGGGCATGTTAGCTGCACCATCCTTTTCTTAGGTCCTACCACCCCCAGCTTGGCTATGGTATTCTACCCATATGTAAGGACTGCAGATGCATCCTTGAAGGACATAGTACAGTTTTGTACCTACCATAAATGTAGATGTCCGATAGGTATGCATCTGCAGTCAGGTTTTCCCTCCCTCCTACCCCTCTGTGGTATTCTTTGGGTACCTATCCCTCTTTATAGCTAGCTGGGGTTATCTTTTATGGTGTATTTGTTTTTTATTGCTGTGCATGATTGGAATTTATTCATTTCTCCAAAATTTAGCCTCCTTTAGAGGGCACCTGGCATCTGGGGCAAGAAAAACTGAGGAAGATGGTGTCGGCGGACGCTTTTATACCCCAGGCGCTCTGATGTCGGGGAAAAGGGCGACATCAGCCGACGCCGGACCCAGACTTTGGAATCCGGCCGACCGAAGGGCTGCCTGAGGCAGGACAACCCATATGTAAAGACTGCAGATGCATACCTATCGGACATCTACATTTATGGTAGGTACAAAACTGTACTTTTTTGTTTATCAAATGGCACACTGTGTTTAAAATATGAAAGCATGTTAGTAGCATAATTTCCTTTGGTGCAGATGGCTGTGGATTCTACTTCCACACCATGTAGATGTAGTGCTGATATTGCATTGCCCATATAATTGTTTATTATTTGGTGCATTGTAAGGGGGATAAGGGGTGCTACACTCCTGAGTATGTCCTTTGTATGGGATGCCTAGTAACTATGAACTTGCTGGTTTGTTAGTCATTTCCTATTGCAATATTACCAACTTACCAATTTTTTAATGTAATATAGGCAATTAATTCTTCAAGGGCAGCAGGCACTGAATTTGTAGATAAAACATTGATATGTGAAGTTGTTTTGCCCGTAGCAACCTCTTCATTAGTTACAGATTTCTTTAACATGGAATTCAGATAATTTTACTTCTGCAGAGATTGTGTGTATGGAGTAATGGTGGATTGTAATGACAGAAGTCTTGAGTGGTCTTTTATGGCTGAAATTTTCTTGTTTCATTGTTTATTAAAATAATGTTTAAAACTGCAAATTTAAAACACTTTCTAACAAGTGATGATGTATTATACAAGGAATATAATTCAATGCAATCAGGAAGGTAAATCAAAAAACAAATACATGAATACATGTATGCATGGCCCTAAAAAATGTGTCCATTTTGAAAACACCCCAAAGGTAAACTTAATTCTTCACTGGCCAGATGCATTTTCTATGAATGTGGGTTTTCATGCTGTTTCAATGAATGAGTTTTACCATTTCAATGAATGTAAGTTTCAAGGGCAGAGAAGATTACTGCTTATACTAAGTCTGTTTTTATTGCGAGACTGTATTGTTTAACAAATGGCTACCTGTGTTTTGTGCTATTTTATTTTTATATCTGTAATCACTGTAGAAGCAAATAAGAGAACAGTATGCATGGTAACTGGTGAGAAGTAACTAAATAATGGAACACTGGAATGGCTGAGGAGGGGGCTGCTGCAGGAGGGGCTGCTCTGGGGGTACAATCTACTGCCCTGCCTAGGGCCCTATATGACCATGATCCGGCTCTGGTATTTAAAGTAGAAAATACTATGCAGAGGTAGTTGCAGTTAAAGATACCTTGTAATGTAGTTATTCTTCCTAAGCATTTAAATAATTTAAGGAAATGACTGGAGTGGCTTTCTTGGGGAGTGACCCTGTGGGTGTGGCTCAAATAGGAGTGTTTCATGACTATGGTGTGGGTGGGGCTTAAGGGGCACCAGATCAGTACTTCGCCTAGGGTGCCATTTCAGCTAAGGCCGGCCCTGCCTGGGTTGTGGCTAAAAAAGAAGTGCCTTCCAGGTTACCAAATAAATTTATTTTACTAGTTGTTAATACGTATAAAAACAGACCCATTAAGTTGTGTGTATGTGTATTTTCACAGCTTTAAAAGTTGTTAGACACTTGGCTGCCATAGAATAGAGAAAAATAAGTGTAACAGTGTAGTGTGTAGCAGATTTTAAAGCCATTCTTTCATCAGATGGACTATGCTTCTGTGGTCCGTCTTTGTGGCTGTGCTGTTTTTTACACCTTTCAAATCTGTAAAACAGATTGCATTCCTTATCTTTATGCATTACAAACAATCATAGGATGATACTAGGCTACTGGTCTGTGATTGGTTCTTATTATGTGCTCTCTACATCGATGTCAAAATTCACCTGTTGAGTGTAACTTAATTCTGCTCTCAAGGTGAATTTCTTGACATCTGTATTTTGACCGTGCAGTACAGTACAGAAGGTTATGATCTGGACTCTGATCTTGCCTAACTTGTGTGCTCAGGACATGAATGGCAAGAAGTTAAACACGAGAGATTACATCTCAAGAGATGAATCTTAGCATGCATGTTGAAAACACACAATGAAGGACTGCGATCTGTGACCCAGTTATAATCGTTTGTAGTACATGAACCTTTATATGCTCCATGTACCATTAGTTACAGAAAAAATTGTAGGAACATGAAATGTTTTACCATTACATTATGAACCTGTATTTGTACTTGAATAATAAAGGTTAAAAACTTCATGAGAATGCAGGCTAGGCATCTAAAGATCCTCACACAGACCAATAATCTAGTAAGCACCAATGAATCTATTAGAGTTCTTTTTGCCTGCTGGACAGTATTAGCATTGATCTTAAATTTTCTGCTTGCAACAAGCAGTAGTAACTGATGTCGACAGGTCACTTTTCTTATTGGATGAGGGTTGCCCCATGTATTGTATGTTTCTTCAGTTGTCTTTGTGCATTGAAGTAGTCAACAATATGTTGTCTGTTAATTTTTGTTGGCTAGGGATTTGAACCACAGCTTTGCATGGTTCTCCACTCTTTCTGCCTGCACTAAAAGTACTAAAATGAAACTACTTTTCTGGTTGTGGTTGGTTGTTATTTCTGCCTGCACTACAGAATGGGGTGGGGAGCTTCAGTCTTTCTGTATAACCTGAACCTAGATTTTTCTCAGCAGTGTTCCAGGCTTCAGTAGTGTGCACTTCCTCATGTGGTCCTTGAAGAGATCAGTCAGATAATTTTTTTTTTTTTTTTGCTAATTTATCACGGCAGGTCTGGTCTCTAATAGACAGAGGCAGACAGTAACTATGCCCAAATAAACATACCCACCCATACAACCTCTAGAAACTTTCTAACATACCCTCTCCTAATAAATGCCCATGATACATAAAGACACAATGGAGTTGGGTTGTGTGACTAGGCTTATAAAGTCTATGGTGGTCATTAACCTAATATTTATCTATAAACCTATAAGCAGAAGAAACAAGTGCATCAGATGTATTGCAGGCAGTGTATGTTAATGGATATGTGGCAAGTTTGCAGTGTGAGCTTGTAGTCAAGTCACATCCTGCTTATGTTTTTTTGGTTGTTTGGTCTGAGGTTTGCATTCTGCTTGTTTTCTGATATGGTGCATCTCTGTGCATATGAAGAGTGCCTCATTGGGTCCATCAAGTTAATATGGTGGGCAACATTACAATACTATTACATGGGAGTTTATTCAATGTAAGGCTGATTGTATAGTGCATTAAGCTGGCAAATACAAAAAATAAAATAATACAGCAAACCACAAAAATAATAATTAAAATTTAGTTAAAACAACTTTTTTTCTACAAATGTAAAAAAAATGCTGCTGTTTTAAAAGAGTACAAAAGTCAAGTGGAGTCATTAAACAACACTTCATAGGTTGATAGGAGGTTACTAGGCTAATGGCACTAGAGCCCTTAAGCCAAGCCATATTTGTCCCAAGTTGCCCCAATTACCAGTAGTTAGGTGAGTGAAGTTTGCAGAGACAAGGGTCTGTGGTACTTAATACTGACTTCCTCTGTCCAGGAGAGACATTGGGACCACCACAGGAGTGAATTTGCAGTCACCTATCCATTGATGTAGGTTGTGTTTGAAGAGGATCAGGGAGGGGCTCTGTTTCATGTGAATTGGAAGCTTGTTCTAGAGAAGTTGCAGTCTCTTGGAGACGTTATCTGTCTGTCCATGACTTGTTCATGACAGAAGTTAGGTTAAGATCCCTGGAGTGAGTGACTCTCTCCTCTAGTTTGATTTACGAATATGTAGCATTTCCATCAGGGCCGGGTCAGAGACTGCCCTGTAAGCCAGACGCAGGTCACCCCTTAGCAACTTGTAGGAAGCAGAATACAGTGACAGGGCTTTCACTCTTTCCACGTAAGAGTTTTGTGTACCCTGTAATTTCTTGATGAGAAACCTCTGTGGTCTCTCCAGTTGTTGTAGGTGTCTGGTAAGGTACATGCAAAAGGAAGAATTATACTCAATTATTGGTTTGATGAGGGCCGAATATAATGGAATTATAACATCCGTAGATCTAGATGCAGTGCCTTTACTTCTAATATGCGCCACATAGAAGGATTTCTGTACTACTGTGGATATGTGGTGGTCAAAGTTCAGATTGCTATCAACCTGAGTACCCAGATCACATACCACTGGGTGTACACTTGGGGGGTGCTGCCTATAATGTAATTTACAGGGATGTCAGCTTTCCCAAAATTTTGCACTTAGCTTTAAACCGTGGCTTTGGCACCAATCATTTGTCTGCATTAACACCTGTCTGCATTATATTAACATTATTGGGGGATTCAATGATTGCTCCCAGTTTGAAATTGTCAACAAACCTAGTCAACCACAGGTCATTCAATTTTGCTTGGACTTATGAGAAATCAATTCCGAACAATAAGGGGCCCTGCAGAGAACTCTGTATTACACCACCGGTGACTGGGATTTTGCTAAAAGTGAAGTCGCCCACATTGACAGTATGTGTCCTGTCGGTGAGCCAGTTGGCTACCCATCTGTTAATGTAGGGGTTAATTCCCAATTGGGAGAGTTTTTCTATAATATCCGAGTGTGTGATCGCCCAGAACCTTTCTGACTTTCTCAAAGAAATCGGTTAACAGGCATGATCTACCTTTAATGAATCCGAGTTGGGTAGGGTCTGGAGTTCAGAGATTACCATCGTCCTTGTTAATAAGGGCCATAATGATTCTTTCTATGGCCTTGCCGATTAGGCTAGTCAATCTTTTGAGCCTGTAATTCCCAGTGTTGATTGATGGTTCCTCTTGCACATAGGCATTACTGTTGCTGTCCTCCATTCCACTGGATAGCCAGTTTTCAGGCTATGATTAAACAGCGATCCAAGTGGGTGTGCTAGGTCAAAATTGTTTAAAAGGCAACCTGGGATGTTGCCTGGTCCCACTGACGCCATGTTTTTGGCCTTGGAGGGCGCTGAGACTACTTCCACTCTTGAGATAATAGGCTGAGGTATGGTGGCAGGTATACTTTGAGGATGACTGGAGGGGACAGAGAGTGAAGTTTTCTCCACGTCTGTCAGCAGGTTGGCTATTATCGCTGGTTGAGTATGAGTGGTGCCATCCACAACCAGTTCAGAGCATAGCTGGGTATTCTCATTTAGATTTTGGACATAGTTAAAGAATGCCTTCTGAGTATCCGTAGCTAGGGAGGCTATTTTTGTTTCATAATTAGCTTTGGAGGACTTGACAAGATCTCTGATTTGTTTGTTTAAGCTAGAGAGAAATTTCTTCCTCTGCTGAGCCAGTTTCCTCTTGTTCTTGGACATTAGTTTCTTTCTATTGTTGTGTAACCTGTTTATACTACGGGTCCACTAGGGTGGCTTGTTTTTTTGGCAAGACCTAGTTTTAATCCAGTCAGGTACAGCCGAATATGTGACTGCTTAAGTGGCATTGGTGTACAGCTCTCCATAGGACTCGCGTTCGAGGGGACTTTGGAACTTTTTGTACCATCACTTAGTAGGAGGTAATTTATCTTAGATAAATTCTTAAGCATTTTTGAGTTTGGTGGGGCATTTGGTCGTATAATTACATCGAATGACACTAATTTATGGTCCAATCTTACCGGCGAGGACATCACACAGGGGAGGTGCAATGCTCATCTGTGTTAGTGAGTACTATATCCAGGACGTTTGAGTCTCTTTTGGCTGTGCTGGCAAGCTGTTCCAGAGCATTTGTATTGACAAACTCCAGGAACCTCTGAACCAGCATGTTTGTGGTCATGTGTATTTCCCATTCGATGATAGGATGGCAGGATAATTAAAATCACCCATGTATAAGGTGTTTAGCTGTAAGGCAAATTACTCCAATAAGTCCAGGTATGCAGGATGCTTTTCCTGTTTCATGGAGGGGGGGACCTATAGCTAGCTATGATGTGGTACGGGTTTTTACTTGTACTTAATTTGAACATGGAGTAGTTCGATAGTCATACTGTTTGACCAGTCTTGAGGTGTACTTATCCTTAGTGAAGATGGATGTACCTCCTTCTCTGGTTCTTTTATGCTCAATTTGTGGTCTGAACGTATGGAAGGCATTGTATAGTCCTTCATGGACAATTGTTTTCTGCACCATTGAACCATGTCTTCATGACTGCACAGGCGTCTGTGTCTTCCAAAGTAGGGTGTGTTTTCAGGGAAGTGTGGTTTCTTGTTTAGATTCCTAGGATTAAGCAGCAGTACCTTGAGTTTATCTAGAGAGGATTTTGTTATGTTGGGAGGGTAGTTATTTTGAAACTGCCTAAAAAGAAAAAAAAAAGCACAATAGATGTAGATAATGCCTTTGGCAGTATCTGAAAGCCTAGAGGTACATTTCAAGTAATTCACCCCCACATGGACTATACAGAGTCATACCAGTACTTGTGGTTGAGTGACTTGATGGATCCTGGCACCTGACAGGCTGCTAAATGTAACGCTCTTCTTATCCATCCTGGTGAGGAAAACATCCGTGTGTCTCACAATGGAGTCATTTGTGATCAATACATTAGGGTTTGTGGCATTGCACCTTATGAGTTTATTTGTTGAGACACTGGCGTGTGTATGTGTTGTGTGGTGGTGTGGTTGTTTTTGGCATTATGTGTGTAAGGTGTTTCCATTTGCGAGACCTCTGATCTTTTGGTAAGTTAATAGCCAGTACCTACACATATATGGGTTTATGGTCCTTATTTAGTTGGGAAGTGTGTGTGCACGTGTGCTGACAACCTGTTTGGCATTCAGTTTGTCCTTATGTGAGAGTCTTGCCTCCAGTTTCACAGTGTCACTACATCTCTCACATAAAGTATTTGTTTGTTTCAGGAGTAAATGGTTGTCAGTATAAATAAGACAATTGCTGCATTGAATCAAGATGCCCATTCTGTCAGGATGGCCAGAGAGATGATTGGGAAACTTCCTGTCCATGATAGCAGGCTTTTACTGTATATTTTATTAGGGAAGGAAATGGTTTCATTTGATAGAAGTGTGCAGGTAGCACCAAGACTATAAGAGGGACCTATACTTTGTATAGGCTAAGGTTGATCAATAAGGTATTGCTGCTCAGTAGCAAATAAGTTGCTCCTAGAGCAGAAGAAAAGCTTGGAAGGGTTTCACTGACAGCTGTTAATGGAAAAACTGAGCTTATAGACTTTGTGTGTATACGAGGGTACTGCTAACCTCTGCTGTATGAAGAGTGGCACCATGCAAATGAGAGGCTTAAATATGAGCAGAGGAAAAATAAGTTTTAAGCTAACTGTCTATCAGGAAAGTGCATAGTAAGCCTTCCACCAACAATCCCCAACTCAGACAGGTTAGATCAGCACTCTTCTGTCACAAGGGTGCAGAAAAACAACTTCTTAATGTAGAATAGCTAATTTGGAGCCCAAGTATAACAAGACCACACAAACTACCTACAACAACTCTAAACTAACAGATACAATGTAATACATTGCAAGTAAAGTACAGTCACAGTATATAAGAAAAGTCCAGAAAGATACTTAGAGCCCCAGCTCAGATAGTCCAGGTAAGTACCTACTGCCACTAGATGAATAATCCCAGTCCTCCTAATGTAAATGCACAGTAATGGAGTGTCTGGAGTCTACCACAAACAAATTTAAAGATATGGATACAGATATATACTTTAAACAGCTTATAAAAGTGTGATTATTCAATAAAGGTCTTTACTTTGTATAAATAAGCCACGAGCCACTCAATTGTACAAAATTTATAAAGTCCCAAAAAAGAAGATAAGCTGATTTATAAGCCCTCCAGCCAGTAAAATTACATGCAGAAATGTCAAGTGTTTCCCCAACCTAAACACACCAGGCTACCTGCCAGTGCACTAGATAGAAAATCCGCTGACCTCTTGCTATAACAATTGCTTGCCACAGGGTAAAAATGCAATGCTTTATCCAACAGCTAGCTAGATAAAGAATTTAGAGCAAGTAAATCAGTGGAACAATCAATGGCAGGCAAATGCACCTTTTCAATAAAAGCGCAAGGAAAGATGAATAAATAATTCAAGATATTAAGAGCAGAGCAGTGGTGTTGCTGCTGTAGCTTTGTTGCCTCACAGTAAGACGTTGTCCTGTTCGATTCTCAGCTAGAGCGTCTTCTGTGTGGAGACATGTGTGAATGGGCGTACCTTCGTTGAAGGTTGTGCTTCAGAGCTGGCAACTCGGCACGTAAAAATCTACTGCCAATCATTAGCAGACCGGAGTTCCGTTGTGGCGACCCCTAACCAGGAAAAGCCAAAAGACACAACATCAAGAGCAGTGCAGAATGGGATGAGCTTATTAATCTCAATTTACAGTAGGGGTGGGTAGCTTAAAATCACTAGGTTTAAAAAGCAGATCAACAAAGGGAAGTCTGAGTGGGAAAAACTAGCAGGGAATTATCAGCAGTGTGTTAGTTTATGTAGACTTGAAATCTTTTCAGAAAAAGACAAATGCACAGAAATTCACTGTATATTTAAGTATCACTCAAACAACTTAGCCTATGAAGAAACATGCGAAATACGCAGGCTAGCTAATTTAAGTGTTTATCCCTCACATAGAACAAAAACACCAGGCCAAGCATATTTCTTAAAATAGAAAACAAAATGGAGCAGGTAAGATGGACAGCAGCTTTATCACCCACAGACCAGTAATAGTGTATTTAAGTTTTATAGAAGAAGTAGGTTTTCTGTCATAAAAAGTAAAATGGAAGGTTTTTTTTTCTCTTGAAGGGAACTTATGTGGCCAGCAGTGAAGCAGTGTTAGCTGGCCATTGATCCTCAAAAGCCCACAGAGGAGTGCTCTCTTCACTTGCAGGAAAACACTGAAGGGCTTGGTGCCCAAACCTGACTTTAGTCAGCTCATCTTATGTTGACAAATGGTTTGGACATGTGGAAATCTTTCCTGAAGCTTTGGAAGCTGACCAATTGTTATATCCTTAGCAGGATATAACCCATATAGAATAGGCTAGTGCTGCAGTGATCAGTAAGAACAACTGGAGACAACATGCAGTTAATCTGAGAGCACGATAAGTCCAACTGTGGCTTGCCAGATGGATGAGCAAAAGGGTTCCTGGAGTGTCACAACCTGAGAGCATTTTCTAGAAGGTGAGGCCATAGCAGTGAATACTACAGTTGCTGGTCTCAGGTTGGGGCCATAAGAATGACCCTACCTTTTTTCACTCGCACTTTTGGAAAGAGTTAAGGAATCAGTGGAAATGGGGGGGCATAAAGTACATTTGTAGGCCACTTTTGGACTAAAGCAACTCAACCTGCTGACAGAGGGGGGTGTCTGGGAGAAGTCATCACTGTATTTGGTATTGGAGAGCTGGCAAAAAGTCTGCAAAAAGGCATCCCTCATCAGAGAAAAATGGATCTCACCACTGACAAGCTAAAGAACCATTAGTCAGCACATGCTGAAGTGATCTGTTAGATGGCTGTCTTCTCAATTTAGGTGGGTGGGTGGTTAAGAGAAAGCAATTTGAAGAAGTAGATCATTTCCAAAACTTCAAATCCTCTCAACAAAAGGAACAAGAATGGGTTCCACCCTGCTTGTTGATATGCAGCGCAACCACTATGGTGTCAATATTGTAATTACAAAATTATTCTGTACAAAACATTCCAATGTTGTGCATTACTATATAATGGCATTGTTGTGAAAGTAGAGGAGAGTATGCCCTCATCTTATGCTTAGACACATCCCACAAGTAATGCAGTTTGTTGTACAATAATGCACACAACCAGTAACACTGTATCGTTTGAATACTTCCTCTCCCCTTTTTGTATTCCAGTGCAACTAGAGTAACAGGCAAAAGTCCATTTCCATTTTTAAAATAAGACTGCTGGTCATTCAAGACAATTTGGCATAGTCCAGCACAGAACATGAATATAGTTAATTTCAAGTACTTGGGTCAAATCCAGAACAGCTCATCGGCTAAAAAGGAGACAAAGAGAAAATAAGTTACCCTCCCAAAGGGATATACAGACATAAGTGTTAAATATGACTACTGTAAGTACTATAGAGGACATTTTATATTTATCTAGACTATATACACTAGACTAGTGGGCTAACTCATAGGTACATAGGTAAGTACTAGGCTAGCTGCCCTTGTTGGGCCAATTTTAAGCCTAACCAGTTTCTCATTTTTGTGCTTGAATTAACCTATCCCATTTTATTAGAGACTGACCTTAACCATCTCATGGTCCATAATTATCACCCCTTATGAGAAAAACTGGGATTGTACCGTAGATAATTTGAGGCAACCCATGCTTAGGATAAAGCATTTAGGAGATATCTCTGTCCATTAGTAGTACAAAATGGCAGTTCTGGGGTAAGTTTTCTGCTTCTCATCCATAGATACAAGTCACGCTTGAATATGGACAAAGTTGAACTTTTGTTTTATGTCAATGTGGAGTCTGTTCCAGAGCAGTGGTATCCTCTGTGAGATATATCTGTCCCTCCAAACAGTTCTGTTGATGTTGCAGAAGAGGTTTATATCCCTAGACTGAATATTTCTGATGCCATTTGACTCGCTGATATGTGGTAATTCTGTCAGTTTAGGGTCGGAGAAAGCTTTGTATACCAGACACAGGTCACCTCTTGTCAATTGGAAAGGAACAACAAACCAGTACTGTAAACACTGATGAGGATGACAAGAGCTGTACAATGAATGGGCACAACCTAAGAGCATAAAAATGTTATGCCCCCCCCATAACTTTCACATTTCACTGCAGGCAGAAAACTGAAACTCAGTAAATGTTAGCACATTTAAACATTGCACTGCTTTCACTGCCAAATGTCGCACCTAAACACTTCAGATAATTTCAGTAAAACAGAAGCATTATGCATTTCAACAACTTTTGTGTCTTTTCAGACTTCGGCCAGATTTTCCATAAGATATGTAAGCCGTCTTTGCATTACACATTAATATAGCCTTTCCACAATTACTATTTCTCTTGTCCAATGACCACGTCTGTAAACCAATTTTTCTGCAATGAAAATAGTCACACAACCACCAACTACAGCCTTTCATCCTTGAATAATAGGGATGTAGCAAAAGGATGACATATTGCATTGCATTAGTACAGTACACCTTTTTTACAAAATTAGATATCCAGTAACAGTCCTTTGTACAGAAGACAATATTGTGACTACTGACTTTTGGGAATCATGGTCATAACCTCTGACCATTACAAACCATAAAAACACTGTTCTTTTAAACCAAAGATAAACGCAGATCTTTTTAAGATTAGTTATGTGCCACAAATTTTAAAGTTTGATAAAATAATAGATATTTCATTTATATGCATTTTCTGAAGGATAAATTCTAAAACTTGAGTCCCTTAAAAAGTTCGTATAACAGGCTTTGGATCAGCCTGCATTTTATGTACAGTAAAAGGTATTTAACTCTAATATCTGGCATTATTGACTCAGTCGTGTTTCAGAAAAATCAAACATTTAGCAAGGGAAAGGGCACAAATAGAACATAAAATCAGAACAGAAAAGTTGAAAGGTATACCTTCCTCTCTGATCGCCCCCTTTTATCGTAGTTTCCTTTAAAAGTTAGAACAGGTTTTGGCAACAATATGGATTTTCTGGGCAACAAGTAGTATGGAAGTTTTAATGCCTGGCATAGACTGTCTAATTATCAGGGATTTAACAGAAGATCCAACAAGTAAGGCCAAAATAGAAGGCAAAATCAGACACTGAGCCCCCCCCCCCCCCACCATAGCTACCTTAAAAAGTTAGAATATATTTTGCATCAGCATTTATTTTCTGAATAATATGGAACTCTAATGTCTGGCATTATCGACTGACTGAAATACTCCATGAATTACCAGTAAACCCACAATCCTCTGGGAAAAAAAATCCCATTTAACTGTAGTTCCCTTAAAACCTTCAAACAGGTTCTGCATCAGTGTGCATTTCCTGGGCAATAAGTAGGAAACTACTGACTGGCATTGACTGACTGTAATTCTTAGTGATTTGCCAGGTAGATGGACTGGTCCAAGGGCTATTTTCAGCCACAGTCCAGGCAGAGGAGGCAAGCTATTGTACAAATACACAACGTGATATCCGTAATCAACATATACAAATGAGCATTGCTAAAATATTTTTGGTAAAATACAGTTGGTGAGTACATAATCAGCATATACAAAGCAGCATAGTAAAAAGGTAGTGCTCTACAAAGGGAGGTACTTATAAATGCGCTACACAGACATTAAACTCTACAATTAAGATCATGTCCAGCAAAGATGGGGGGGTAGATCAAAATATGTTTTAGAGAACATAGGATTTAAAGGCAAGGTAACAAATGTCCAACAAGTTAGTCCTGCATATTAAGTGTGAATGAAGTAGAAACAGAAATTAATTGTTTTGTGTAATTCAGTCTTTTAATTTTTATTCTGTCTAGATAATATATTATCTGATGATGTCAATTTTCAGTCTATCCTCAACTGTTGAGTTTGGATCCAATCCCTTGGATTCAACTTGGCTGTTGCTAAAGCTCGTGGCAACCAAAAAACTCTCGAGCTTTTCCCTTACCCATAATGCACCGGGTATATGATTAGCCATCAAATGGCTGAACATTGAACAATAAGCATCGTACGTTCACTCACTGAACTTTCATTTTATTGGCAGGGAAGTAACTAGTTGTCCAACAGTTCTCCGTCTCTTACTACCAACTCTGAGACCACACTACAGTGGAGAAAAGGGGTTTGAAATACTTATATGTGTGTGTGAGATGGGGAAGTATTGGACAAAAAGTTACCCTGTCGAAATGAAAGTTTGCTGAGTGTACTTTGGTGCTTATTGTCCGATGTTCAGCCCATTCTATGGCTGACAATAGACCCCACGCACTAACCCCAAGTACCCCAGATCTCATTTGCTGCTTTAAGCAAAAGACACAGTGACTATTGCTCTCAAGCAGATAGGTGTTTTAAATTGCAAGTTTATCTCTTTTCTTAACTAATCTTTAAAATTCTTAAGGTAAGGATATAAATAAAACCTATCCCTTCACTTTTTTTCCCTTTTACTAGTTAAAATAACTATTCTATCACTTTTCTTCTCCATATAGCCTGTACTCTTAAATACTATTCTTAGTATTCCTTTTTCCCACTTCTATACATTGTGTAGTCTCTTTTATTACCATTGTTGGTAATTTCTGTATTTTTTGTACCCCCCCCCCCAAAAAAAAAAGAAATAATATATATATATAATTTTCTGTGTGGTGTTTTCATAAAAATCTGGTTGATCCCCTTTAACTTTGTCTTATTTCTACTATGGCAGAGAAAGAAAAAGGCCAGCTGGGTTCAAACAGTATGTAAAGTGAGGGCACAAAATTATGATGTTAAGTTGTCTATCTCGCCTTCATTCTTGCTGGATGGGTTCGGAGCCGACCTCGGCTCCGACTCGGCCACTCTAAAAGCTCGAGAGTTGGTTCCACCGGCTCGAGGCTCCCCTTATATCCCACAATGCTAGGCGTGAGTTACCTCAGATCTCGTTTGCCGCTACAGCGATCGAGGTGTTGGTTTTCTACCGGCTTCTTGGTAAGTAAACTTTCAGTAAAGTTAGGATACTTAAACCCCTTTATTTTTAATTTTAACTACATTTTCCCTTAGTTTAGTGGAATTCTAACCCTTTTTTTTCTTAAAATCCCGTTTCTTTCCACACAAGAACTTAAAGTTCTCCCTCGGGCCTTCAGGCCTTTCCCCCATTCCCTAGTGGTGTGTGTGTGTGTTGCTCTTAATTAAAACTTTTTGTTAGTTGTTTTATTTTGAGTTTTTAAAAATAAGATAAAGTGTAATCAGGGTGTCTGACTGAGTGTGTGTGGTTACACTTTCTTGTTCTAGGATGTCTAAAGAAACAAAGGTCTCAGGCTTCAAGAAGTGTGATGCGTGCTGTCATAAAATGTCTCTGACAGACGGTCACACTTCTTGTGTCTACTGCCTGGGGCCTTTGCACCTGCAGGACTCCTGTGCTGTATGCCACGGCTTCAGTCCCAGGGTCCTGCAGGAAAGAAAGAACAAATTGATCCTAAGGGGTCTACTTAAGCCTGAGGATTCCCTTTCTGTCTCTGGGAAGCCCTCCAAGGCTTCTAGGTCTTCGGCTCCAGCTACTGAGCCGAGACCTAAGGCTACTAAACCTTCGACTGCATCGGCTCCGGCTGGAGCCGATGAGTCTACAGCTTCTATGGTTCCCTCGGCTCCGGCTGGAGCCGAGGTATTAGAAATCCCCTTGTCGGCTCCGACCAGACCTTCGGAGCCGACATCTAGGAAGAGGTCTAGGTCACCATCCCTTGGCTCCGTTCATTCGGCTCCAGCATCTCCTCTGCTGTCTGAACGGAGCCATAAATCTCACTCCTCTAGGTCATCGAGGCTGTCGGATCATGACCTTAAGAGGGTAGTGAGTTGACTTCTTAAGTCCGAGGCACTGGCCCAAATGCTTCAGAGCCCGACTCATCAGTCGATGCCTGCCCCTGTCCATCCATATGTTCCTCCTCCGACTCCGTTGAGCTCGGAGCCGGGGCGTTTCGGAACAGAGACTGTGGTAGCGTCGGAGCCGATACCGATGTCTTCGGCTCCGTCGTCGGCTCCGATTTCTTCTTTCGAAGAATCTCGGTGCCGGACTTCCCTCATCGGCTCCGAGGGGGTGAGTGGCATCGGACCCTTGTCCGACCCCGCTCTTCCTCTCGGAGCTTCGGCGCTGGTGAGTTCGGCTCCAACATCGGCCTCGGAGCCATCACTGTCGGTGCCGAGGGAGGTTCTCAGCTTCTCGGAGCGGGGACCTCTGGCTTTGCCTGACAGGGGTGCGTTCGAGGTCATGCGGAGTGTGTTAGAGCCTGGCTCTACTCCACAGTCGGCTCCGTCCGCCCCTCCTTCTACGGTGCCTCAGGTCAAGTCGACTCACTCCCTCATCCCGGACCGCAGAGAGCCAGCTCCTCAGGAACCCCCTGTGGGGATCTCATCCTCTTCCGAGGCCTCTCCTGATTTGGCAGAGGAGCCCCCTCGGAAGAGGAAGTGTAAGAGGAAATGCATTGACTCACCTGAGTCCATCACATCTGACACAGATTTAGAGGATTCCGAGGGTTCCCCCCGTTCCCCTTCTGAAGATGTCCCTTTTGCAGACATTCTAGAAATCCTCAAACAGAGGGGAAATTGGCCAGCCCTCAACCCTTCGGAGGATGAATCTGTGTACCTTGAGGCGTTTGGCTCTCGTCCTTCCACCTCCTGGGTGTCTCCCCCCTTTGACCCCCTCATGCAGGTGGTAGCTAAAAAGGCATGGACGGCTCCTGATTCAGTGGACCCCACTCCCAGGAGACCCTCAAAATTTATAACGGCACCAGCAGACAAACAGTTCTTGACAAAAGGAGTTTCTGTGGATGCTATGGTGGTTGCTGCTGCCACTAAGAAGGAACTAGCTGATCCTTCAGTACCTGTCCATCCACCTAACAAGGAATCTAGGTCCATGGACAGGTACGGGAAGCGGATGTTCTTGTCAGCGACATTTGCTATGCGTTCGCTGAACTACCTGTGCCATTTTACTCGTCTTCAAAGGGACTTGATCAAAGAAGCGAGTGACATGTTAAAGGGCCCTACAGCTGCGGGTTTTCAAGATAAGATGAACACTCAGCTGGCTACCCTGAACTCCATAGCCAACTCCTCCATGCGCCTCCTTTCTTATGCGGCTGATGGAGCGAGCAGGGCCGCAGGGACAGGTGTGGCCTTACGTAGGCATGCCTGGATGCGGCTATGCAATTTTGCGGACCCCTTCAAAACGTCTTTCACTAATTCCCCGTTCGATGTATCATCTCTCTTTGGTCCTCAAGTGAAAGAAACCTTGACTAGGTGCAAGACTGATGGCAAGACTCTTTCTGCCGTCGGAGTCCGTTTTTCTACTCCTTCTAGGCCTTACCGCAAAGGCCAAAAAAGTGGGAAAATGTGGTTCCGTAAACAATCTCAAGGGACTTCGCCTGACGCACAGAGTCGGTTCCCCGCCAGAGGCAGAGGGGAATAACAATGGTAGACGCCGCCTCGAGGCAGGGGGCTCCAGAACCAGGGCAATCGAGAAGCTTTCTCTGATAAGCCCTTTCAGCATCCCTGAGGTGTTGCCCGACTGCCCACCTTCGGAGGCAGTCGGGGGAAGATTGTCACTGTACCCAGAAGCCTGGCTATCCCTGACTCAAGACAAATGGGTACAGTCCATCATTTCCGAAGGCTATTCTATTCCCTTTCTTCGCATTCCAAACCAATCAAAAAAATCCCTTCCAGATGTTCCACCCGCTCAAAGGGATCTAGCGGTTTTGGAAATTTCAAAGCTGCTTGCGAAAAGAGCAATTCAGCCATTTCCAGCAGACCAGCAAGGATCCGGAATCTACTCAAGGTTCTTTTTAGTTCCAAAGAAAACGGGACTGGAGACCAATTTTGGATCTCAGTATCTTGAACAGATCAGTCAAGAAAACAAGATTTCGGATGGTCACGCTGCAGTCCATCCTTCCCCTATTGGGAAAAGGAAACTGGATGTGCTCTATAGACCTTCAGGATGCGTACTATCACATAAAAATGAACAGACGCTCCAGAAGATTCCTCCGCTTCAGGCTGGGAACCAGTCATTTTCAATTCAGGGCCCTGCCCTTTGGTCTCACCACTGCCCCGGTGTTTACCAAATGCATGGCAGTGGTAGCTTCTCACCTGAGACGACAAGGATTCCAGGTGTTTCCATATTTGGACGACTGGCTCCTCACAGCTCCCACCAAGCATCTCCTTCTGATGGCCAGGGATTACACTTTTCGCATTTGTCAAAAGTTAGGCATTTCAATAAATTGCGAAAAGTCTGTTTTGTCGCCTTGTCGTACTATTACCTTCATAGGCGCAAATCTAGACACAGTAGACATGTCTGCGAGACTAACAGATCAGAGAATAACAGACATACACAAACTGGTCTCACTCCTGTTCAACAACAACAGAATCAAAGCCAGGTTAGTTCTGAAAGTGTTGGGAATTATGGCAGCGGCCATACCTCTGCTTCCATTAGCCAGATTCCACATGCGAATCCTTCAATGGATGCTCTTTACACAATGGTCATACCAGCAACTTCCAATGTCCCACACCATTATGATCACGCAGTGCAGAAATCATCTTATGTGGTGGATGTCTTCCCCTCAGCTCTTGTTGGGAAGACCCTTTGTTCCTCCCCCTCCGGTTGCTACTCTGACAACGGACGCCTCCCTGATCGGGTGGGGGGGGCATTATCAGGGCAGGACGGTCCAGGGCACATGGCAACCAGACGAATGCCACTTGCACATAAATGTTCTAGAGATGAGAGCAGTGCTTTTAGCGTTGCAAGCCCTTCAAGACTCTCTTCCCTTGGGAGCGATTGCAATCCAGACAGACAATATGTCTGTAGTGTGGTACATCAACAAACAAGGCGGAACCAGGTCCTACCCCCTGTGTTGAGAAGCACTCAGATTGTGGCAATGGGCGATTTCTTCTCAGCGGTTTCTGATAGCAACGCACATCCCCGGGAAGTCCAATCAAATCGCGGACAAGTTGAGCAGAGCTATCCTCATGCCTCACGAGTGGTCTCTGAAAGACTCTGTTGTGAGAGAAATTTTTCTCAAGTGGGGTCAGCCTTGCTGCGATCTTTTTGCTACTCCCCAAAACAGCAAGTGCAGAGATTATTTCACTCTATTCCCTTTACCAGGCCAACCCAGCAGAGACACTCTAGTCCAAGTTTGGCCCCGGGGACTTCTCTATGCATTCCCTCCCTTCCCACTAATCTCTCAAGTGATACAGAAAGCTATCGCTCAGAAGGCCTCGTTGATCCTCATTGCTCCTTACTGGCCTCGACAGGTGTGGTTCCCCTTTCTACATCAATTTCTATTGGAGCGACCTTGGCATCTGGACCTAGTTCCAGATCTTTTGATCCATCAGTCGGGTCAGTTTCATCGCTCCCTCCCCTCTCTGAACCTCACTGCTTGGTTCCTCCAGTTCCAACCTTAGCCAGGCTTCCTCAATTATCTCACTCTGTTCGAGATATTTTGATAGCTTCCCATAAATCTTCCACTCGGAAGATTTATTTGAGTAAGTGGAAACACTTCACATATTGGGCTCAAGGAAGGGACATAGATCCTTTCACTGCTTCCATCCAAGTAGTCCTTGATTTTCTAGCTGAACTCTTCCATGCAGGTTCATCTCCTTCTACTCTTAAAGTTCAATTGGCAGCTATTTCTAACTTTCATGTGGGTATTTCTGAGTCTGCCTTAATGTCCCACAAGCTTTGCAAAGCCTTTTTGAAAGGAGTTTTTCTTCTCAGGCCTCCTATAAGAAATCCTCCTTCTCCTTGGGACCTAAATTTAGTTCTTACTTCTTTGATTCTTCCCCTTCGAACCTGCAGCCTCCTGTTCTTTAAAATTGCTATCATGGAAGACTCTCTTTCTGGTAGCTATTACTTCAGCTAGAAGAGTTTCAGAACTTCATGCACTCAGCTGTCGACCTCCTTATCTGTTGTTCCATAAGGACAGGGTATCCTTATGAACCAACCCGTCCTTTTTGCCTAAGGTAGTCTCGACGTCAAACCTAAATCAAAGCATTGACCTCCCTGTCTTTTTTCCGGAATATTCCAATAGGTCTGAACAAAAATTACACTGGCTAGATCTTCATCGTCAGTTGAGGTACTATTTGGATAGAACAAAACAATTCAGAAAATCTGACCAGCTGTTTGTCTCCTATGCAGAAGGCAGAAAGGGACTTTCAGTTTCAAAGGTATCATTATCTAGATGGCTTACATCTCTGATTTCCCTTGTTTATGAAATTAAGACACCAAAAGCTGCCTAATAAACCTAAGGCCCATTCCACCAGAGCTTTGGCTACTTCTTT
Organism: Protopterus annectens; assembly: GCF_019279795.1. Lineage (NCBI taxonomy): Eukaryota > Metazoa > Chordata > Ceratodontiformes > Protopteridae > Protopterus > Protopterus annectens. The sequence goes on along the minus strand of NC_056733.1, from coordinate 1,264,619,890 downwards.
AGCCTTCCAAGACAGACTGCCTATTGACACCATTTGTGCAGCGGCTACTTGGGCTACTCCTCACACTTTCATTTCTCATTATAAGTTGGATTTAGCTTCTAGGCATAGAGCTAACTTTGGTTCCACTGTTCTCAGGAGTCTGTTCCGTAAGGCCACCCGGGACAAGGTGCTAGGGACGCGGTCCCATCCAGCAAGAATGAAGGCGAGATAGACAACTTAACATATAGAAGTTATGTTCTTACCATAACGTTCCATGTTAGTTGTCTTCTTCTCGCCTTCTTCTTGCGTCCCACCCTCCTTCCCCCTGGCCTGGACAGACCTAGAGGAGTTTTGATTGTGACCTCTCTTTCTACCACCTCTGTACTTTAGGTATATGCTCTGCTTTGCATATTTCCTGGATCAGGATGTAGGTCACCCTTCTCTTCTCCCTTTGTTTACAGAGGTGGACTTTGTTACTAGTTATTCTATTACTATTATAGGCTGGGCCTAGCTTACAAATGAGATCTGAGGTAACTCACGCCTAGCATTGTGGGATATAAGGGGAGCCTCGAGCCGGTGGAACCAACTCTCGAGCTTTTAGAGTGGCCGAGTCGGAGCCGAGGTTGGCTCCGAACCCATCCAGCAAGAAGAAGGCGAGAAGAAGACAACTAACATGGAACGTTATGGTAAGAACATAACTTCTATTTTTCTGATGTCCACAATTTGTGTATACTGCCTTGGTCCTTTTCATCTAAAAGAGGACTGCTCTATTTGTCATGGGTTTAATCCCAGAGCTCTGACTGAAAGAAAAAGTAAACTAATCCTAAAAGGGTTGCTTCCTTCCTCTTTCATAGAGGCTTTATCTGGAGCTATGTCACCAATAATATCTAAGAAGTCTAGGTCTCCTTCTCAGAGTCTTTCTACTTCTTCCTCCAGGGCTTCAGAGCAATCGAGAAAAAGACCTCAATCCGATCCAAACTCCCCATCAGATCCAAATAGAAACAAACTCTAAATTATTGGATCAAAATTCAAACTCGGATCAGAAACAAAGGAAAAGAATTTTGTCCAATCTGACTTCGACATCAGCTCCAAAGCAGAAGAAGAAAGAATTGCCAGATCCGTCTTCTTTGGGTCCATTGAAAAATACAACCGATTCGGCTACTCCTTCAAGCTGTATTTTTCCTGCCAAGGAACAAATACTCCCCTTTAGTGGATCCAGTTCCCTCCAGGGTCCACTCTCCCTTTTTGGAGAGATTCGGGTCCCCTCTGTAATTTGCACTCACTCTCCCAGGAGTTTAATGGAAGAAGATGTGCAAAGAGTGGTGGGAAGGATTCTCTTGGCACAGAGTCTGACAAGTACTTTTCTGGCTCCTGCCTGTTCGGGTCAGGTCTGGTCTTACATTACACCCCCTTTACCAGTTCCTCCTTTGATTCCTTCCACTGTTTCATAGTCCTTGGATCTGAGCCGTCCAGCTCCATCTGACTCTGCTCTGTGGATACATTTATCCTCACATCCAAAGTTCACTCTGAGCACATTGGTTCAGTTAGATCTGGGTAGCTCTCGGAGCCGAGGCTTCCCTGTCAGATCCAAGGTGTTGGAATCAACTCCGAAATTATTGGAGCAGTTTCTGTGCCTTGAAGCCTTGGCAAGGGTTAGCTCGGCTCTGGCTTCTCCCTCTGGGAGATTATCTTCAGAGCAGGGAAGTATAGTGGTCCAAAAGCTTGCCCTTTCGGATCTGAGGTCCTCTTTGCTTGCTGGGGAGGTCTGCCCTTGAGGCTGTGGAGAGAGCTTTGTCTGCCTCGGCAAAACAGATGGTCCCCCCACCCGGATCTTCAGTCTGCAGCCTATATGTCTCTGCACTTGGGGTATCCCGACTTCTTCTGGTACCTTCCCAGAGCATCCCACTGAGGAGGTCCCTAAGAAGAAAACATGTAAGAAGAAGCACTTGGACTCCCCAGAGGAGAAGATGAGTCCCCACTATCGCCTCCTAAAGGTATGTCATTTGGAGACATCATTGAAATTTTAAAATAGAGAGGTGGCTGGATGTCCAGCAACCCTTCGTCTAAGGAGTCTGTATTCCTGCAGGCTTTCTGTACTTGGCCCATCTACCTCTTGAGTGACTCTGCCCGCTGAGCTCCTTGAGTTCATCTCCTGGTGGCCATGGAAAGATCATGACACTGTTGAACCAATACCTTGGAGACCAGACAAAATTATAGCACCACCTGTGGACAAACAGTTTTGGGAAAAGGGTTACTTGATGCCGTGGTTGTGGTAGTGGCTACTAAAAAGCAACGTGCTGAGGCGAGTTTCACTGTTCTTCCCCCTCAACATGGAGTTGCAGGTGATGGACAGGTTTGGGAAGTGTGTCTGTGATTCAAAGACATTTGTCTTAAGGTCACTGAATTATTTGGCACATTTTACAAGGTTATAGAGAGATTTGATTAAGGAGCTCTCAAATACCCTCTCAGGATCCGTTTCTGAAGAAGTGCAGTTGTCTGTGACTTCTCAGTTGGCTACTCTGCAATCTATTTCCAATTCTCCTATGAGGTTCATTTCGCATGTAGCTGAAGGAACCTCAAGGGCAGTGGTTTCAAACATTTCCATAATGAGGCATGCCTAGATACACCTATGTGATTTTGTGGAGCCCTTCAAGTTGCCAGTGTTCCTTTTGATGACACGCCTTTGTCCGCAAAGTGAAGGACATGTTATCAATGTGTGAGAAGGATGGAAACACCCTGTCTGCCATAGGCATACATTTTTCGACGCCTCAGAAATCTTTTTCTAGGAATCAATAAGGCGGTTAAAAGTTGCGGTTCAAGAAATCCCAAGAATCTTTCCAGGACACATGTGGAGGAAGTTTCTCAGGAGTAGAGGAGAGAACTCTAATGGTAGATGATGACACCACAGCAGAGGTGGCCTCCAAAACCAGGGATCCAGAGATTCTTTCAACCAAAGACCCTTCCAGCATTCATGAAAGGAGGCTCGATTACCATCCTTTCAAAGCAGTCAGGGGTCGACTATCCCTGCACCAGAGAGCCTGGCTAGAAATAACAGATGCTTGGGTGCGGAGGATAATTTCCAGAAGTTATACAATACCCTTTTCCCCTCCTCCAGTTCCAAGCAAAATCCCTGATATTCCACCCAGCCAGAGGGAACAAACAGCAATTCAGGTACAACAGCTGCTAGAAAAAGAGCCATCCAAGAGGTCCCACCAGACCAGTTAGAATCCGAAACTTACTTGAGATTCTTTAGTGCCAAAGAAAACAGGGGACTGGAAACCAGTTTTGATCTCAGCAACTTAAGTTAGTTTGATGCACCAAGTTCCAGATGGTCATAGTTCAGTCCATTCCACCCTTTCTGGGCAAGGACGACTGGATGTGCTCATTTGACTTTCAGATGCATACTATCACATAAAGATGAACAGACGAGACAGAAGGTTTATACGCCTTTGGCTGGGAGCCAGTAATTACCAATTCAGAGTTCTGCCCTTCAGTCACACCACAGCACCCAGGCATAGCTCCCAACCTCTTAGAGCAAGAAATCTGGACAGAGCCTAAAATAATGGTGAGAAAAAGGCCCAAAAATAGGTACAGATTTTAAATAGTACTTTTTTTTTTAACTTAGAAAGTTACTAGAACAAGAGGTTTTGTATTAGCATGGATTTTTTGAAAGATATGAAGGCTGAAACTCAAATGTATGATATCAATTAGTGACTTCAAAATTTTATGAGGAAAAGACCAAAAATATAGGCAAAAATCTGGACATTCTGTGAAATTCTGTACACTTGAGAGGTATGCACCCAGGGTGTTTACCAAATGTATGGCAGTAGTAGCAGCTCACTTGACACTGCAGGGATTCCGGGTGTTTCCATATCTATACGACTGGCTCATTACTGCCTCAACAAGGCATCAGTTAATAAAGGCAAGAGATCAGGTTCTCCAGACATGTTCTCATCTGGGGATAACCGTAAATTACGAAAAGTCTTAACTGGAACCAACTCAAAACTTGAAATTTATAGGAGCAGTGTTCAACACAAGGTCAATCAAAGGCTCTCTGCCTTTGTCAGGGGTCCAGACTTTAAGATTACTGGTCAGAAAAATAATCTGCAGTACCAAGATTGCAGCCCACTTGGCCCTTCAAGCTCCAGGATCAATGTCAGTGGCAGTAACAGTAGGGCTTTAGTCAGATTATACATGAGGATTTTACAGTGGATGCTATCAATACAATGGTCGATTCTTTACCAACCCATGTCAACTCCAGTATGAATCACCCACATACAACAGGGATCTCCAGTGGTGGATTCAGTCAGACCAGGTTCTACAAGGTGTCTGTTTATTCCTCCTCAGTCCAAGGCCATAGTCACCATAGACGCTTCCCAGTTGGGGTGGGGTGGGGTGCGGGTATTTTATGGGGAAAACAGTCCAAGAAACTTGGTCCCCTGAAGAGGTCAACTTGCATGTCAGTGTTCTAGAGATGAGAGCAGTGATTTTTAGCATTACAATCCCTTCAGAATTCTCCCCCTTTAGGGACAATTGGAATTCGAATGGGAAATAGTCAGATTTTAGTACATCAACAAACATGAAGGAACCAGATCATATCCCTTGTGTTGAGAAGAGCTAAGAGTGTGGCAATGGGCAATCTCATTCAGTCGCTTTCTCATAGCAATGCACATTACAGGGAAGTCCAACATGATAGCAGATGAGCTAAGCAGGTGTATTCTTCTACCTCATGAGTGGTCCCTCAACAACAACGTAATGGAAATGATTTTCAGGCAGTGGGCCAGCCTTGCTGCGATATTTTTGCTTCTCCCCTAAACAACAAACATAGCAGCTAATTTGCCCTAATCCCCCTGCAGGGGGAATCACTGACAGATGCTCTTCTTCACAGTTGGCCATCCAGTCTTCTTTATGCTTATCCACCAATTCCACTAATTCTGAATTTCCTACAGAAAGCTGCAGTGTTGAAGAGCAACGTCATCATCATTTCGCCTTACTGTTCTCAGCAGATTTGGTTCCTCTTCCTTTGGCCTCACTTACTTCACCAGTGTTGGATTATGGATATGACTCCAGACCTCCTGTCTCAGCTGACAGGCATGATTCACCTAGACATGTCAAATCTCAGGCTGATGGCCTGGCTTCTCCAGTTCCATTAATAGCCAGACAATCTATGCTCTCTTCACCTGTCTGACATGTACTTTATCTTCCCATAAACTGTCTACATGGAAACTCTACTCCAGTAGATGGAAAAGGTTTATTTACTGGGCTCATCAAAGTAATGTTGATTTTTTCTCAGCTCCCATAGGTTTGCCATCAAGATTGAAATTTGGTTCAGCGAACGCGGAAAGTCGAATGTTAGTTAGTTGACTTTCTGTGTTGCTGAATGTTAGGACATCAAGATTACATATCAGTGAATGCAAGTGTGTATTCTGTGATAGTAACTCAATGATGTGAGTAGAGTCGCGGCACAGTATGGAAAGGGAAATGTATCCCTTTCCTCACTGTAGTGCAATCTTGGAGTTAGAATATTTATTTTGCAGGGGCTTGTCCCCCTGCTAAAACATGAATGACAGTGTAGGTGTTTCACTTACGTTTGCACCTACACTGCTATCTTGGCCAATTTTCGACAAAAATGTCAAATCTGTTGAATTCGATCAACTGATTCGACATTATAACCTAATTAGTATTAAAGTTCTCTATGAACTTTAAAGTGTTTTACATAAGTTTCCTTCTCTGTATTACTTCCTTTGGAGCTTTTCTCCCCGGGCCTCCGCTGAAAATGGACATGTGTCCAGTCTGACTATCCCGGTCAATAAATGTAAAATAAATAAATAAATAGTATGCCAGATGTCTGATGTCATTTTCATAGTATCGAATGTTCGGTTTTCTGAACTTCGATATTTTGATAGTAACCCGCTCAATACATAACATCCTTAAATTTTTTACCCTACTTTTTAAGAAAGGAGCTAGTTCAACAGTTAAGGTTCAGTTAGCCGCAATATTGAATTTTCACTTTGTATTTGAGGGTTCCTGTGTCGCTTCTCATAAACTCTGCAAATCTTTTCTGTGAGGCATTCTTCTTGTAAAACCTTGTTTTAAAGACCCTACTCCCCCATGGGACCTGCATCTGGTACTACATGCTCTTCCTTATTCCCCCTTTGAATCAGCAGCTGAGTGTGGCCTTTAATACCTTTCTTGGAAGACTGTTTTTCTGGTAGCCATTACTTCTGCCAGACGAATTTCTGAGATTCAAGCCGTCTCCTAAAAAATCTCCATACTTGATTTTTCACAAGAATAGAGTTAAATTATGAACTAATGCATGCTTTCTTCCTAAGGTTTGAGAGTTTTTGCTTGCCACTAGCTTTAGCAATGGCAGAGTCGGATCTGAGGGATCGGATCTGAACTCATCAGTTGAGGAAGAATGAAAATGGACAACACAGGTGGAATGTTATAGTGAATACATAATTTCTTTTTTATGTACATTGTCCAGTTGATAATAAAGACTGAAGGTGCCAATGATAATTACAGCTGTGTTTAATAATGTGTGCTAACAGACAGGAGTTAGTGGAAATGTTTAGTGAACAGGAAATATTCTAGTAGGTGAGATTCCTCAGTAATAATACAAAATGAGTTGGGAAGAAGTTGATTAGCAGGAGGGGCTTTTCAGGTATAAAAGAAATTATGTATGGTGGTTGGGAATGGGGGTAGGATAGTGGAGTGATACATGATTTTCTGCAGTCGGGTTTGACCCCTCGACTTAGCTTGAGCAAAAAAAAAAAAAAAAAAAATGTTGGTGTTATGCCTTCCTGAATGATTTGCTACCTTCTTGTCCTGAACACTTAAATGAGTCAGCCCTGAATAGAGCAGGCATGCTGTTGAGTTGCCAATAGCTTTCCAGAAATGGGAGGGGAAGGCACGTCCTACACACTGCCCTGCTCCATACCAATTATCCCTGACTTCTACTCTGCTAACAGCATTCAGAGAATGTCTCTCTAAAAACTGTTAGCCAATTTACATCAACATGTATTTTCTGGGCAATAAGAAGTGTGGATCTCTGTCTGGCATTATTGACTGAATGTAATCCTTATTTAATTTCCAGAAAACCTACAATACGTTTTGGGTGGGAGGGGATTTTCCTCTTAAAAAAAAAAAAACCTCTTCCCTTTTATCTTTAAAAAAAATTACATTTTCCGTTGGTGTTTGCTGCCATTTCTCCTTCTGATGTCCATCCCGTTTCTGCTTACTCCACAGATCTTAGAATTGCCCTGCAAAAGACTGTTTTTAGAACTTTTTCAAAGAACACTAACCTTAAAAGGGTAGTCCTTGATTCCAGGTATCCTTAATGATAATGGATGAAAAAGGGGCTTCCCCTCACCATCCTTGTCACTGGTGACCCAAAAAGTGTCATCCATGAAAAACACTTAATAGACTAAGGTCTAATAAATAGTGAAAAATATCTCAAAGCACATGCTTTTTTGAAAGGCAGATTGCTGCTGATGCTGAAGTGCTGCAACCAGCCAGGTCCCCACTTTACTGAAGTAGGCCTGATGGATTGCAGCTTTTGTATGACATTACTTCTTTAGTTGAGGAAGTTAAAAAAGTAAATAAATAATAAAAAAATAAGGGTGGGGGGAACTTGCTGAGATGCAAGTCAGATCCTTGTTTCACTGATGCAAACCGGATGGACTGCAGCTTCTCACCAATGTCACCTACTCACTGGAGGAAGTATTTAGTCGTTGTGTCTTTCGGCTTTTCCCAGTTAGGGGTCGCCACAGTGGAACTCCGGTCCGATAATGATTGGCAGTAGATTTTTACGTGCCGAGTTGCCAGCCCTGACACACAACCTTCAACAAAGGTACGCCCATTCACGCATGTCTCTACACAGAAGACGCTCTAGCTGAGAATCAAACAGGATAACGTCTTACTGTGAGGCGACAACGCTACCGCAGCACCACCAAAAAGCTAAGGTCAAGACAATGACCTTGGCTTATAGAGGTAATACATCTGATTTGAGTGAGTGCCAGAAACAGGCACAAGATAAAACCTGCCTGCACTGTAACCATATCTCAATCTCACTGCGGTCTCTCTTCAACAGTGAGCGATTTCATGGGTGCCTAATCCCAGCTGTTATTACACATCTTGGTGTATGGCAGAGGGAAAAGAGGGCAGTTTATTTAGTAAAAACCTAATGAAAAGAAGAAAGATTGCACTCTTTGCAGTTGCTGTAGGCTGTAGGCAAGGGGGAGGGTGCACTACTTGAGTGAGTTTTAAATACACTAATATTTAGTCAAAAATGAAGTCTTTCCATATCACTTTTGCAGTATTCCTTACTCTAGGGATCTCCTGCCAAGGGCAGCCCTATGTCCGGCCAGTATACTAAAACCTTAGGATTGCTAGCACATCGTACATCACAAGTATGCTCCCTACTCAGCGTAGGGCATAAAGATGACGTACGGATGTACATACCTCAGAACTTCTTTGTTGCCAGTCCAAACACCATCTTTGATTGTCGGTGTGAATGCTCCTTCCTTTCCTGGTTACCAGGTTTCAGATAAGTGCTTCATCATTTTTTTTTTCTTATCTTTGATTTGTTTACTTTTGTTGTGAGATCCCATGGCGTCCAGAAAGAGAAAATATCTGTGTGGGAGATGGATTCCCCATAAGGACCATAATGAGCAGTGTTTTTTTTTTTTTTGGTGCTTCTTACGACCATTCATCATGCCTGATTTGTTAAGCATTTATCCCTAAGACTCTTTCTAGTAGTCTCTCCCTTTATCTATCTACCTTGAGAACCAATGTCTTAAATTGTTAAGTGAGGTGCAAAGGTAGAATTGTCCTAGACCAAGGATCAGCCATCTGCTATGAAGAACAAAAAAGTTAGGTCAGATTTGGCTGCCATACCACCTCCCCCCAGACAGCTGTCTTGAGGCTGGTAAGGGCCCATTGAATCATCCAGTCATTCCATCAGATTCTTCTGCTGTGACCATTTTGGAGGCTAGTATGGATTCAGTTTGTCGCACATCCTCAGATTCTCTACAGATGTCCATTGTGGATGTTGATGGCGAATTGCGGCTGATCATATCCAAGGGACTGATGGGTGTTCCACAGATTCTTGTTAGGGAGGGGATTCTTACTATGTTGATTGAGTGTTGGCAAGGGTCTGAGCCTCTTAAGATCTTTAGGGCTGATGTCCCTTTGAAAAAGAAGCAGAAAACAAAACATATGTCCCCTTCTCCCAAGGATCCTTAGCTTGAGTTTCAGGATTTCACACTGGTTGTTTAATGCACTCATGGTCTTGACGCACCCCCCCCCCCAAGGAAATTTCTACCCCCCCCCCTTTGGTCTTCTACTCATCTTAAGAGGCCTAGGGAGCAGGACTCATTTGATGAGGACTTGGATTCTGAAGAAGAATCTTTAGACTATTCCTTTCAAATTTCTTCTCCATTAGAATATGCTTCTGAGGAAGAGGACTCCATTAGTGCTGATTCTCCCTTTGAAGAACATTCCTTTGAGATATAGTATCTTGAATGATAGAAATTTTTAAATGGGACTTGTACCCAGATTTCTGATTCCCAAAAGAGGTATTGTGAACTCCTCCAGATGGAGTCTCCTAAGCCTTCTGCTGTTCCTCCTGTCCTTGCTGGACACTTTTTCATCAGTTTCTCAGGCTCCTGATTTTTAGTCCCTAGCTCCTAAAAAGCTGATAGATTTTATAAGGTGCCTGATGGTTGTAAATTTTTTTACAAATGTCCTTTTTTAGTTTGTGATAGGGAAAGGCGGTCTCTTCTTAGTCCTTCTGTTATGCCCAAGATGGTTGTCTCTTAATCAGTATATTCATTTACCCACTTTTTTCCCTTCTTTGCACTCTGCTAGTACTAAGGTTCTACACACCTTGGATTTTAATAGACAAGTCTGATATTATTTAGAAAAGACTAAAGCCATTTGTAAATCTGAGCACCTTTTTGTTTCCTTTCATCCTAGGTCTCTAGGTTTGGCTGTTTCTAAGCAAACAATTTATTCTTGGGTCTCTCAAGGCCATTTCTTTTTGTTGCTTTTTTTCATGGGAAAAACCTTTCTATTTCTATAAAGGCTCATTCTGCCAGGGTTTTGGCTTTCTCTGGTGCTTTTTTTTAAAGGATTGGATATCAATTCCATCTTTGAGGCAGCTATTTGGATGTCAGTACCTACTTAAACATTACAAACTGGATGTGGTTTCTAGAGCTACAGCTGGATTTGCCAGGGCTAAACTGTATGGTTTTCATGAGGGCTCTGCTGGACCGTCCTCCTCCCAATTTTCTTCTCTCCCTAGAGTAAGGAGTACTGCAACAGTGAAATGGAAGGAAGTAGTACAGTTGTGTAAAATCTTACCATAACAGTGGATGTCCTTCCCTTCACTGTTGCAGCATTCGCTTCCTCCCTCCTCCTTTCTCTTTATCATACCATTTGGACTAGTTTGTAAAAAGGTGTTCGTAAGTAAAGTTATGCAAATCATTCAGCCTTACCCTGACCAAATCTTTACAGGACTGGTATGTGTTTTGTATCTTGGCCCGAAAGCAGTGTGGTAGCATATTATGGTTAGTGTGTATATTGTGTTTGTTCTGTGGAACTTGAACTTCCTGAAGTTAAATGGAGAGGAGGATTAATATTTCAGCTCTTCCTTTTTATATAGTGATTTTCCTTTTTCTGTGTCACATAACCTGTGAAGTAAATTGATCAGTCAGTCACTCCCAGATTGAAATTTTCTTGCTAAGCTTCAGTAATTACCAAAAGGTGCAGGAATGAAGAATAACTTAGAAAGGCTTGTGTGGGTGGAGAAGGGAAGTTAAACAATCAGATATCATGAGTATTGTGCCATTGCTAAAATCTAAAAAATGTCAGTGCTTATGTTGTAATTTGAATACAAGGCCAAACAGCACAAACTATAGCAATTTTGTTAACTGTTCCCATGGAGAGAAGGTAAGCTGTATCCGTTGGCTGTTCCTTAGGTAAATCTGTAGTCTTAGAAAACTTGCCCTACTGGTGTAAGTACATAAGGCAATAATAAAAAAAATATATATATATATATATATATATATATATATATATATATATATATATAATTTTTTTTTTTTTGCTTTTGGCAAAGTTAACTTTCCTACAACCCCAAGGGTTGTATTTACAAAATCATTTTGCAAAGACGTTAATAAACTGATTACTGAATACATGTCTTAAAAATCTGTTGAGTTTTGAGTTGTAACATTTGCATTTAATTCATCTTGCACTCAATGTATGCACTGTTGTGATGGCAAAGTGGTTATGCATTTAATGAGAGATGGTATATCGGCACTGATTTTCTTTGGATTTCATGTTGCGTATAGCAGAGTACTTGGCCATCTGGGAATTTCTTTGGCAGCCAGATGAGGTTTTTGGAAGTAGCATTCCACAGTTACACTGTAATATTACATCAGCAAAGAGGCATGGGTTTCTAAATATATTCAAACTTTGTGTATGCAGTCATCCTTTTATTGAATATCAAGTACAGATTTTAAGGAGTTGAGTAAAAATAATGAACTCCAGAGGTTGGTATACATGGGGCTGTCAGAAATCAAAGAAAGTCACTATGCTAACAAGGTAAAACTGCAAGTTTCACTGCCATAAGCTCTTGAACACACAGAACTATTAGGTGATAAAGTAGCTCCCCCACTTGCTTCCGTGTATTGATCCAATTTAAAGGAATATTGTTGTGAAGCCTTGTAGCAAGTCACTTAGCAATTATCAAGTGACAGTGGAGTGCTGTAGTTTAGACTCTTGGATCCCCTTTCCCCATATCAGGTTAGCAAACTTAGCATTTCAGTATCAGGGATCATTACTTTGAAACAGATGAATAATCCTCACCTGCCATCAGTCTTTGGGTATATAGTGTTTACTTTGGTGTCTCCCATTTAAGTAGGACAGGATTTTTGTATTTAGAGTGCCACAACTTTCAGTGAGTTCCAAGCCCCCAAAGTACTAAAGTAAAACCACGGAAAGCCATTTTCTGTGAACACTACTCCTCCATGGACTTGCATATACCTACTCCATGGTCATACAAGTGTGGGACGAAGAGCTAAAGTCTTTCTGATAAGATTAATTTAACTAAAAGAGTGCTTTGTTTCCTGACATGCTTCTGTAGAACACCACCAACACCACCAGACACACTCCATCAGGTCAGGGTTGTAGCATAAGGGAACATTGCTTTGAAGAAAATGATTAATCTTCAGTTGCTATCACACTGTGACTGTAGAGTATCTTCAACTTTCACCACACTGTGACTATCTTGAGTCTACTGTTGCGTGACCCACCCTAAGTAATAGTTCTGTACAAGCACTTAGCAGTCACCAGGTGCAACATTTTAAACACAGTAGTGGAGCTGCACATTTCCAGCATTTGTAGCCGTCTAATTATCCTTTCTCTCACCTTTATATTTTCTGTAGATGTTTTTTTCCTGATAGTTGTGTAAATCAACTAACCAGCAGCAATGAATTGGAACCTACCAGTTGCTTCGCACTGCGGGTCCATGACCCATAGTGGGAACGTAGCAATTGTTGCCATGGTGAACCTATGATTCATCCCTCCCATGTGCTCAGCTACCTTTCTACCCAAGGGTGACATCAGCTATAAAGAGTAGTGCTGCCAATAAGGACGGTCATTCTTTCCAGTAAAGTAATGTCACTTAACTCTTGAATAGCCAACGCAGTTATAGCCTGTATTTTCTAATCTGTAATCCACAGCACAAACCACAATGGAGGAAAAAAAAAACGCCACTAAATGTGTAGTTGCTGCTTGTAGCCACTCCATAAGAACGTAAATAGGACCACCACTATGAAAGGCTGTCCAGGAAACTACTATTGCTGACAATGTACTATCACTCCAGATTTTGAGTAGTAGTTATAAGTAACACAACTGGCCAACTATAAAAAACAAAAATAAGTTTTTGTTCAAATCTAAGTGCTTTTGTCTCTTCATAAAACGAGACTTCATCAGAGGTTGGGGGGGGGCAATGTGACATCACTTCATGTAAAGCTCCCACCTAATGGAACATAATGCAGCTATTTGAAAAGTAGTCGTTGAAGTATGTAAATTTCAATCAGAAAACAGTTATTTTAGAGAACATATTCGTAATAAGCTGATCCCTAGGGGCTTCATGTATGGAAATGTCCAACAGGGCTTATTGAGTGGTCAGACCTACATATGGACCTTATTCGTTTATTTGATATACATGGCTGGGAACTAATGGAAGGTCTTATGTGGCAAAATCAGAAATCTATGGATATGCTGGAGGTGGAAATGAATCAATTGGCTTATAATATTAAGAAGGACCTAGCTTTCAAACTTCATAAATGTGACTATGATAATTTGTTTATTAATGTTAACAAGAATGGATTGACTGAGGAAATTATTTTTTGAGCTATGATACAGAATTATAATTACCTAGACATAGTAAAGCCTTGTTGAGTCTAATTATGGTGGCTCCCCAAAAAGCAATTGCTAGAAAATGGAAATTAAAGTCTAAACCAACTTTAGAAGTAATGAATATAATTATAGATAAAACAACTGGAACTGGGATCTTTAGAAAAGAGAAGAAGCAAACTACATAGAAAAAAATGGGAATTTTTGGGAAAATATATGCAGAGAAGGAAAGAGGTTTAAGAGGCAGGATATGAATGAGTCATATAATGCTTAACTGAAGATGGATAGATTATAAGCGATGCATAATGTTTGCAACTACAGTTGTTTCACTGGTGGGTTGTTTCACTGGTGTCTGTAATGTATAATGTTTGCAACTACAGTGGTGTCAATATTTGTTTTTCATTTATATAAATGTAAGATTGCTTATGTCATACGTGATAATTTAATAATGATGTTTATTGGAAAAAAATTAATGTTAACAGGACCATAACTAGTACAAAAAGTAGTAATAGAAAAAATATTGAGGGACAAAGGTGAATACAAGAGGGGCTTGTCATACCCAAAACCACCAATTTTTAAAAGACATGACCGAAATGATGAAAGGGTTACTATCACAGATGATAATGTTGCTAATAACAATTCAGTAACGGACCCTTTAGATGCCCCACCCCTAAGGAGATCAGAGAGCTTGAGTATCTGAAGAGAGGAGAAGAGGCACAACTCCTCCATACAGAATTCCTCAAGGGATGGGAGGTATTGGCATCAGAGGGAGAGGAAGAGATACTAATCGTCCGCTAGTCTCTAATGATTTTGGTGACCTTAAAATTTATAATCTTAGTGACACACCTTTTAACTTAGTACATGCCAATATCTTTGAAAAGGGCGTGACTTTTTTGTTCCTACTAATAAAGCTGACCTAACCACTGCAATTATAGATTTAGAGTTGTATATTAGAAAGATGAATCTGCAGTATTATTTGGTATTGAGCAATTTGTTGAGAAAAGGAATGTTTTATTTAGAACAATGCATACAATCCTCCACTTCACCCAGCCCTTTCCCTTTATGATACGTTATACACGTGTGATTTAAGAAATGTTTTAAACAAAATTAGACAAATACATAATAAGTTGTCTAAACATGAATTTCTTATATTAAAAAAAACATTTGTAGGAATAAGGACATACATTTGACAAAACCCTATAAGGGGGGAGGGTTGGTAGTTATGAGTAGCATTGATAGTAGCACCAAGATGGAATTTTTGCTTTGTACTCATCAGTACAAGGAAGTATCTATTAAACATGTGAACTTAGTTTATAGAAAAACTAATCTTATGGTAAATGACTGATTAATGCAGGATAAAATTACGCACCATAAGTATAATTGTCAGTGTCATTCACCCCCGACTACCGGGGATATTTGGTATTCCTAAAATTCACAAATGCCAAGTGGACCCACGGATGTGCACTATAGTTGATTCTAACAGTTCAGAAACGATTGGAATGTCCAAATTTGTGAACATTAAGTTAAAAGATATTCTTAGTCAGGAAAGTCACTTTTATAAAGATTCCTGGGACTTCATCAGTAGTATTAGACATAATTTATACATGAATGCATTAATGTTTGTCACTATGGATGTTAAAGATTTGTTTTCCGTTATCCACATGATTTGGGGGTGCAAAGGTGTTTAAGTATTTAAGTGAAGCTGCTGCCTTGGATACTAGGTTGATTAATGTGCGGAGGAATTTTATCAATCTGATTACAGACAACAATTATATTTTTTCAGTGGTATGATTTACAAGCAGAGAACAGGTGTGGCCATGTGTGTAACCTGTGACCCTATTTTTGCAAGTATAGTTATTGATAAATTGGGAGCATAGATTTATTTTCCAGTAAGGGTACCAGGACTCTTGGGCAATATATGGCCTTTACCTGGATGACTTTATTTTATTCTTGAAAGATACAGAAGAGAAGCTGGAATTTTTTTTCCTATATCAGTAGTACAACAGATTTTTTAAGGTTTACATTGGAATATTCCATGGATTCCATCAACTATTTAGAAGTTGAGATTACAAAGGCTAGGTTTGGAAAGAAATTTATTTAAAATATATACCGAAAACGACGTATTCAAATAGCTTTCTTCATTTTCATAGTTGCCATCCCCACCCCCAAAAAAGAGCTCTCGTGAAGGAGCAGTTGGTAAGATCAAATCAAATGATTTCTAGCTTAGATGCATTTCACCAGGAAAGTGACAACTAAGATCCATGTTGGTAAGAAGGGGTTATCCAACTGAGTTCCTTTCCAGCATTTTTGAGGAAGTAAATAGAAAAAGGGCTACTGGATTTTTTTCTCTGCTGTTAGGAAATGTAGAAGTGTTAGTTAATTGTTATAAGATGCCTAATGTTAATTACATTAAAGGTTTCCTACTCACTTATAATGGCGATGTTGATTGTATTTAAGTTTTTGAAATGGGAATGATTAATCAGGAGGTGTTAGGAATTGTCCCCTTTATTTTCAAGAAAGACTGGTGTATTAAGGATTATATAGAAAGTTTATGGGGAGCCGCGAACATCAATTTTCAACATAAAAAATGGGTACAAACAAATGTGGGAGGTGTGTTTGCCATCTCGTTTTGGAAGGAATTGAGGTGGACATCAAAGGGGTAGGCACAGTGAGTGCCAGGCACCATATTAATTGCCAAACAAAGGGCTTAGTTTATGTAGCCATCTGTCAAGAACATATCATGTTTTATGTAATAATTTCTGCAAACCTTCGGAGACCAACATGGGCACCATCAACTGTATCACATAACTATCTGTGAGATTATTGCATAATGCAGCTGAATCAGTGGGTTCAGGCATTGTAGTGTGACATCTAGCCTGGCTTAGTCTCACTGTATTTGATGAATGTCACCTTAATGTTTTGTAGTGCCTCATTTGATGGATCTTCTCTGTTTGGACAGAGGGTTAAGGACAAGGTGCAGCAAAGTGAGCAGGAGGTAAAAATACAACTGTTGGGAAAAGGTTCTCGGCTCTTCAAAGATCTTTCCTAAGAAACCAAAATGGTGCCAAGAACAGTTATTTTCAAAAATCACAGCAGCCTTAGAATCAGCAGCCTTATGATATAAGCCATTGTGACAAGTGGAAAGCCTATGCTAGGTGCCACCAGGGAGGCAGAGGTGGCTGTCACTAACAGGAGCACATCATATCAATGAATATAATTTTGGTGAATGCAGAAAGAGCGAGTACTGTTTGCCAAAATTACTTTTATTAACAGTGGAATTTGCTTTTTCCCCCTCTATTGTGGAACCACTGAGTTGACGTGGGTGTGTGCATGTATATGTGTATCTATGTATATGTGTGTATGTGTGTGTGTGTGTGTGTGTGTGTGTGTGTGTGTGTATATATATATATATATATATATATATATATATATATATATCTGGGGGGGGTTCCCTTACATGCAAACACAAAATTAACTTGTTTGGCAATGGGGGACTTGGCAAATATTTTTTTTTCTTTCTGTTTGAAATTTCCTTTAATTCAACATGACTCCTGCATTAATAAGGGATTTTCTCCTGCTCCCCTCCAGACTCGGACAGTATCAACCTAGAATCGTTGCTCTACTGTCCTGCTCTGGACACAGTTGGGAGATATCTTTCATTCCATGTATATTTGTGGTTGGCTATCAATCAAGGCAGTTGGGTCAGGGAGATCATATCCAGAAGCTATTCGATATCATTTTTTACACCCAAACTTCTGCTCTCCTATCTACCAACAGTAGCATCCTGTCAAAATAGTGCAACAGGAGGTGGAAACTCTCCCCAAGAAAACAGCCATCCAGTATGTTCCACCAGAGAGGGCTAAATATTTCTCAAGCTTCTTCTTGGTACCCAGAAAAACTCATGACCTATTTTAGACCTCAGCCAGTTTAATCAATACATGAAGGAGTCATTTTGGATGGTCACTTTGCAATCTATCCCGCCGTGCTTGCAAACAGGTGATTGGATGTGCTGTTTGGATCTTCAGGACCATGACCTACATATCAAAATTGTCAGATTGCCCAGGAGATTCATATTTCTATGCTTCCAGATGAGCCAGTCATTACCAATTCAGAGCATTACAGGTTAATCTCATAGTAGCCTCCTGAGTGTTCAACAAATGCATGATTCCATTTCTTGAATACATGATCCTCTTGGGAATACATTTTTTTTCCTAACCTAGGCGACTATATCATCACTGCTACTACAAGGGAAAAACTCGTTATAGCAAGTCAGTACTTTCTCCAGTTATGCCTGTTCTTGGGGATCTCTATAAAGCTACCAAACCCAAACTGAAACATTCTCATTCACTAGTGATTTTAGGTTGTCAGTTGGACACCACAAGACGGCTGTCCATCCTACCATCAGAAAGAAAATATGCAGTTGTCTAAGCAGTTCAGGGAGTGTTCAACAAATGCATGATTCCATTTCTTGAATACATGATCCTCTTGGGAATACATTTTTTTTCCTAACCTAGGCGACTATATCATCACTGCTACTACAAGGGAAAAACTCGTTATAGCAAGTCAGTACTTTCTCCAGTTATGCCTGTTCTTGGGGATCTCTATAAAGCTACCAAACCCAAACTGAAACATTCTCATTCACTAGTGATTTTAGGTTGTCAGTTGGACACCACAAGACGGCTGTCCATCCTACCATCAGAAAGAAAATATGCAGTTGTCTAAGCAGTTCAGGGTCTTTTACTGAATTCTACTATCAGAAAGAAGATGGTTGACAATTTTAAGAGTGTTAGGCGTTATGGCAGCTTATATCCAAATAGTCCATTACTCCAGACTGCTCATGAGAATATTACACTAGACTCAGACAATCCAGTGGGATTAAGCAACAACAGTTCATGATGAAGACTACAAAACTCACCAAAACCTGCCAACAGTACCTGTCCTGGAGGACAATTGCAGAGAACCTTACTTCAAGAGCTCCTTCTGTCCAACTAGTCCCCATAATCAATTTAACCACAGATGTGTTCTTTTGGAGGGGGGCACAGATTAGGCCAAGTTAGACATACATGTGTTAGACATGGGAGCAGTTTTCCAAGCATTGCAAGCCTTCTGAGACCTTCCAGTCTGACATCATGGTAGTGGTAAGGTACACCAACAAACTGGGGAAAACACACTGCTGTACCTGTGTGTAGAAGCCATGCAGTTTTGCAAATGAGCCATCTCCTCACATTGATTTTTCGTAGCCATGCACATCCCATGAAAATCCACCATAATTGAGGACAGGTTGAGGAGACTGATTCTTCTCCCTCTCGAACCTTTCTCAAATGAGGACTTCCTTGTTGCAATTTTTTTTTGTTTTGCTACACCACCTATTGCCAAATACAGCAGGTTTTTCTCCATAGTCCCTCAACAGGGATTTCCTTCTAAAGACATTTATTTGTCTCCTTTTGGCCCACAGTGCTTTGTGCATTTCTTCCAATACCCTTCATGTTTGGATTTCTTCAGAATGGAAGGGGGAGTTGGCAAGTATGAGTCACTCAAAAATTACACTGCAGTGACTGGTTGAACAGCAAATACTCAGTGGCAGCTCAAGGTTCCATTTCTGGCTAAGGCACAATAGGAACAGAGTAACTAGCTGGAGAAGCAAGTATGATGGGGAACGAAAATCAGAACACCATACCAATAAAGTATCGAATCTATTATCTGTAGTAACAACTCACCCATAATCCACTGTTAAAAATGAAAGCTTCTTTCCTTACAAAAATAGTAAATGTCATAATGTTACAAATCCTGGCAATGTTCACAGCGCAGAAAAATTTCTAATTTGTCATGCTCGAGGATTACTGTATGGATGAAGCGTTGGTATGCTAGAGTGTAACAACTCAAGTGTGTAGCTACCAATACAACAGAGACAGGAAATGCCATGCACAAAGACATTTGTGCCTCAGTGGAAAGAGAAAAAAATATCATCACTCAGTCCTATAAACACCTTTTTTGTAAACTTTCAGTTCACACCCATACTTCTTTATGGCATCCAGAACTTTTCTTGGTCTGGCTTCTTTGACTACGGGACTTACCAGCTAATAACAGGCAGTATTAAAAAGGGCAAGGTGATATTAACAAAATGATAGAGTTTGTCTAGGATGTCTTGCAGTGGAGAAATTAATGTTTGTTCACCTCTTATGCATATTTTCATAACTGAGAGACTCGTGTTATTAAGGTACATGGTGTGAAACACCAGTATGAGAGATGTGACAATTCACTGTCAAAGTTGGTTTATATCTCACTGTACTGAAACATTGCAAGTTGCTTGTTAGTAATTATGAAAGTAAGCAATATTTTCATATGTAGTTATTACTTCAAAAACTAAGTGACTTACAAATTGTTGCATGACATTAGGTGAAACCTTGGAATTTGTTGGAGAACACCTTCTTTGATATTATAGCAGTAACCCACGCCTGGGTGTGGGTAATGCTCGATTTACCCACGGTTGGTGTGGTTTGGTCACAAGGGCGAAGCCCGAGTGGCCAAACAAAGCCAACGTGGGTAAATCCAGCATTACCCACACCCAGAAGTGGGTTGTTGCTATTATACAATGACATTATTTAAGAAAAAAAAAAATTACTTTTCTTAAATAATGGCATTGTATGATGCCTCCTTGCTGCCCTTCCGCAGCTGTCTGGTATTCTGCGGCAGTTCTGATGTACTGCACATGTGTATTCCTACGCAGTACATCAGAGCTGTGGGCAATAGCAACATCTCCGTTGCTTTTTACAAACTGTTTCACTATGTTAAATGGGTTTAACATAGCGAGACAGTTTTGAAAAAAGCAACGGAGAAAGCAAGATCTCCGTTGCTTTTTACAAACTGTCTCACTATGTTAAAGGAGTTTAACATAGCGAGACAGTGTTGCTGTAAAAAAAAGAGTTATAGTAATGGAAAAAGTCTGGGCGACCGGACCTTTTTCCATTACTATAACTCGGATTTACAACGTGCACGCTGACCAATCAGCATGCACGTTTTTGAATATTAATGGGGGGTTGTTATATAATTGCACTGTTAAGTTCCTCATCTTGGGAAATATCCATTATTTGTTTTGCTAATTATACAGTTAAGCAAACATTTTCATATTTCTATAAATATCTCAATAAACACGCACTTATAGAGGAATATCTTGTCACGTGAAAGCTTATGCCTGGTTAACATACATTTTCTAACAATGTATGTCTAGGTTGTACAGTTTTTAAAGATATGAAAATTTGTGAAAGGTTGGAAAAATATTTGGGGGTTATGTGCATTATAATACATTAAAGTAATTCTGGATAAGACTATGAATGCTCTGATTATTATTACTGTAAAGAATATTTCCTACTTATAACATTTGTACAGTTTTAATAGCTTTTATTCACCAAATATTTACATTTATTTATTACGCTTTCTAAGTTTATTTTTCAGAGAATACTTTAGAGTGCAAGATGTGTGTAGGTTGCTAGAGGTGTGACATTCCTCCCTCATTTCAAAGACATCCAGTAGGCAGATTGGTGTTAATGAGTTAACCCAAATTCAGGGAAAAGAAGTCAGACTTATTTTGCTTTGTGCATTGTAAGGAAAATATATTTAAACAAATACAGCACATTTGGCCAACATTCAACATAAAGCACATCTTCTCATTACAGACACTGGTGAATAGCAAAATATTTTAAATGTCTGTTAAACGTTTTTTGAAATAGAAGCAAAAGTGGTCAGTTAACAGCTACTGTATTACAGTGATAGTTTTGACACTCCAGGAAGAAAGTGGGCAAGGGTCTGTCGGCACTTGGAATAAACCATTAGAACCATTAAAACATGCAGTTCAGCATTTACTACCAATGTTAAGAGGTAAGAGCTGCTCTGAGAACACAGATCAGAGCAATTCAAACAAAAAAGTGAAAATGAAAGTAAGTTCCAGAAACTATGTAAAATGCCTATGATTCACTACTACTACTATTCTGTTTATACAGAAGCTTAATGAAAAGATTTATTTGAGTCTTGCATAGGTGACACAGTGCCACAGCGGATAGCAAAAGGTTCACAATTTAATTATTGGTTGACTTGTCGCCTCACAGTAAGACGTTGTCCTGTTTGATTCTCGGCTAAAGCTTCTTCTGTGTGGAGACATGCGTGAATGGGCGTACCTTCGTTGAAGGTTGTGCGTCAGAGCTGGCAACTCGGCACGTAAAAATCTACTGCCAGTCATCAGCGGACCGGAGTTCCGCTGTGGCGACCCCTAACTGGGAAAAGCAGAACGATACAACAACAACCCTCTGTGTAGGGTCAGCGTGTTCACCCTGCATTCATGTGGGTTTCTTCTAGATGCTCTAGTTTCCTCCCACATTCCAAAGACATGCAGTAGGCGGTTGGACACTCTGAATTGGCTATAAGTATGAGTGTGTGTATGTGGTATGGAAGAACAAACACAGCAGGGCTGGCCACCTGGTGGTGTGAACCTTTGCTCTAGATAAGCATCTGTGGATGGATGGATGGTTGGATGGTTGAATGGATGGATGGATAGCATGATTTGTATAAAGGGGGCTTGAAGCTGATTTTGGGAAGAAAATAATTCTAAGATCAATTTACAATGACAGATCCATTAAGATATAATAATCATAACCACTTAATGATTTTAATGCATTAATAGAGTACAGAGATAAAATGAAATGAGAGATTTGGTTGCAACCATAAGTTGTTTATTTTATACTTTTGACTGACTTGGGTTAGTCCCACTAGGCCAGTGACCTGTTTTCAGTAGAGACCCAATGTGGTATTCATGCTGACTAGGGAAAATTTGGACAGGACACTAGAGAATTTCCCCTACTCTTTTGATAAGTGCTGTAGGATCTTTTACATCCACTTGAGCTACCACCAACTGAGACAAATGGGGCTTGAGTTTAATGCTTCATTAGAAGGATGACAAACCCAGGAGAACAGCACCCCCCTTATGCTGTTACACTGCATTGTCATCACTGAAAAATTAATTTAACTACATAGCATGGGAAGAGAACACACAGCCTTGTGTACCCAGGGCAGATGTGTTATCTGCTGAGCTACGGAGACTGCAGACAGTGCATGATGTTTTTCATATTGATCACTGCTGCAGTAGCCTTAGCTATATGGGTTATATCTTGCCAAGGATATAACAGCCTGCCAGCTTGCAAAGCTTCAAGGCACCTTTTATGCTCCCAAACTGTCAAGCAGCTCAAAGCTGAGCTGACTGAAAGACAAGTTTGGAACCGAAGCCTTACTGCTACTAAAGAATATGCTCCTTTGAGGCTTTTGAGGCTCGATGGTCAACTGGTGCTTAAGTTCCCTTTGGGGAAAAATCTTCTATTTCCTTAAATTTTGTTTGTTTTATAACTTTCCTCTCCAGGAAAGTTGTTTTAAAGCTATGAGTGTTATTTAACAGACTGTTTCTAGACTGTAACGTTCTTTTAATTGGAAAACTTGTTTCTTTCTCTCAGTTTAAAAGTAGTGTAAACTAACTGAAAACATATTTTCTGTGGAGAAATTATGCTGGTGCATTATAAAGTGATTTTACTGTGTTTTTTTTTCTGTCAAAAGTAATTTTTATGGACTGGTAGTTTTACTGGCATTTTGTAACTTTTCTTCGCTGGGAAAGAGGCAACATTTTCGGCTTGATCCTAGAATAGACTGCCGGTCTTATTCTCAGCCACAAAAAGAAAAAGTTAAACCAACAGCCTTTGTCACCACTGCAGTCTAGCATTTTGCCTCAGCTCTTCATGGGTGACTCTCCTGTGGCCATTTGTTGTACCTCAAGCCACTCATCTTTTACCCCAAATCCCACTGGTGTAACATCTACAGCTACTATGGACGTGGGGTTATCCATGTTCTCTGCGGCTGTTGGAGTCTCCTTGGTAGACAAGGAAGAGCCACTCTTGTTGGTCGTAGAGAGGGAACAGGGAAAGGTTTCCCTGTTGTCAGAATGCATTGCCCCTCCCTAGGAAGCAGAGTCTGCCATTAGTAACACAGTTGGCCCCAGTTTTCCCTTTCATAAAATAAAAGAAAAACAAGCAGCTATATACTCATCTTCAAATTTCTTTGGCTAGGAGTTGTTTACTGGGACTGGCTCAGGGTTTAATTCACGCTACTGATCCTTCTTGTAAAGTAGTTTCTGGTAAAAGAAAGAGGGATGCCAATTTTCCTGAAGAATATTTTCGGGGTTCCAAAAATCCACAAAAACATCACCAGTCCCCCTTTCAGGGTAATAGTTGATGCACAGGGGTCCATTACTTACCCCATAGCCAAATTTATAGACAATAAACTAAAAGATTATATAAAGTTAGAAACGCACCTTTTAAGATTCCTGGCACTTTTTAGAGAATTTAAATTCATTGATATACGAAGAAGAAGATTTTTTGGTCACTATAGATGTTAAAGACCTTTATTCATCTATACCTCATAGTGAAGGTATTAGAATGTTTAGTACTTATTATATAAGAAAGGGTGCCAGCAATGATTTGTTGACTTATATGAACAATTGTTGGAGATAGTACTCAAGAATAATTTTATATATTTCAACAAGAATATTTATATACAAAAAGAAGGTGTGGCAATGGGGTCGCCTTGTGGTGGATTATATGCTAACACAGTGATGTATGTATGGGAATATGACCATGTTTTTAATTCGGATTATTTTAAATTTTGTAAACTTTATCTCCGTTTTTTAGATGATATTTTTATTGTTTGGACTGGAAACAGTGAAGTTTTAAATGAATTCTTAGAATATTTAAACCAAACATCATCTTTTTTAAAATTTACAGTAAATTATGACTTGAAAAATATAGCTTATTTAGACGTATGGTTAGAAAAAGATAGTGTGTATAATTCATATAAAATGAAAATTTATCGTAAAAAAACCTACAGTAATACACTTTTACATTATAATAGTTGCCATCCTTTCCCTCATCAAAAAGCTGTGATTAAGGGCCAGTTTGTGAGGGCTGCAAGGATGGTAAGTGTATGGGAGGATTTTATGTTAGAATGTCAATTATTAGCAGATATGTTTAAAAACAGAGGATATCCTGATTCTTTGATAGAAGAAGTTATGAGAGAAGTCACTAACAAACGGGCAAATTCATTTTATAAACCCTTATTGAAACATATCAAATCGATACCTGAACACATAGCAGTTAATATAAATAGTGATACAGTATATTCAGGACGATCTGTAAGTTTATTAGATACAGAAAGTAATGTAAAGAGTGAGAATACTCTAAGTATGAATAATGTGACGGAAAATCAAAAGAATTTTAGAAATGCATTTATTACTAATTATAGTGTGCATAGCAATATAATTAGACAAATTCTGCATAAAAACTGGCAGATAATTATGAATGATATGACATTACATGCCATTATGGAAGATAAACCTGCGATAGTATATAAAAAGGGTAAAAATATAAAAAGTATTTTCGAAGGTAATAACAGTTCAATAGGTAGAACTTTCAGATGTGGTAGATGCAAATATTGTAAATTCGTTTTCGAAACTAATCATCTAATTATTAATAATTATAAGGTTACATTAAATCACAAAGCATGCTGCAACACAGAAAGAGTAGTATACTGTGCGCTCTGTCAGTTTTGTCCCATGTTCTACGTGGGAAAAACAGAACGTAAATTTAAGGAACGGATAGGTGAACATATTAGAGCAATAAGGGATCAAAATGATGTCAATGCCCTAGCAAAGCATGTAATGAATTTTCCAGAACATATTTTTAAATTTGTTGTTTTAGATGTAATCAAATTAGATGTTAGAGAGGGTGCATGGCAGCCACTTCTGGAAAAACATGAATTAGAATGGCAGTTGAGATTAAATTCCAACAATTGGCCAGGAATGAACAGCCATGTCTCCATAAGTAGTATTTTAAAATTAAAAACTCTACGTAGATAGATGACTAACTAGTAGAGAAAAAAATAAAAAAATAAAAAAATAATAAAATAAAAAACAAAAAACAATAGCAAATAACAACATCTGATAATTTTTATACTTTAACGTCAAAATAAGATATATACTTTGTGAGTAAATATTCTTATATTTTATATTTCAAAATTTTAAAATTCCATATTTTAAATTTTATATTTTTATAGTTCACATGGTTGTTGTAGTATTAAATAATTTTGTTGTATATTTATTTAATTGTGAATTTGCTACAACATCATGAATTGAACATTTCATATTTAGTTTTATACCTTGTTTAAAGAGAGTATATACATTTATATTTATATTTACATTCTTATAAATATTTGTATATATTTATTATTTATTTATATATTTAAATATTTATATATTTACATATTTATATTCATATATATTTGGAAATTTTTGGATTGACATTATTTTAAAATTATTATAGTGATCGATATATGTATTCATATCACATTACTTTACTGTTCTTACAATAGTCGTTATAGTGACAAAATGAGGTAGATTAGAAGGTATTATTATTTAATTAACTATTTAGTTATTTAACTATTTTTGATTAAAAGAAGTCAGCATTGTTATAACTCCAGTATATTTATATTTATAGGTATTAAAATTTTTGGAAAAGATAGTTCTAGTTTCCGTAATATTAAATGGTTCAGGTTTTTGTCATTTTACAATATTACACAAGCTATTTTTCTGCAACACGATCCATGCCTGTCTTAGTTTTATTCTAGTGTATGGTAATTAACATTAATATAAATTCCTGTCAGGATAGAAAGGGTTAATTATGTCGTTTTTTTATTGTTAAAATGACGTCATTAGAATGCAACGTATATATTTTGTGTGTTGTTGGGTAATGATTGTATTTGAAAAAGTTTGGCATAGCCAAACGAAAGCGCTCATATCAAGGTGTTTTTATGGTATATTATTGAATTACGTCAAATAAATATTATTTCTTCATTTATACCCAGCTTCGTTTCCTTGGCAAGCAGCTACCAGGCTCATCGTGTTTCTGGACTTTTGATTTTCTAACAATGTATGTCTAGGTTGTACAGTTTTTAAAGATATGAAAATTTGTGAAAGGTTGGAAAAATATTTGGGGGTTATGTGCATTATAATACATTAAAGTAATTCTGGATAAGACTATGAATGCTCTGATTATTATTACTGTAAAGAATATTTCCTACTTATAACATTTGTACAGTTTTAATAGCTTTTATTCACCAAATATTTACATTTATTTATTACGCTTTCTAAGTTTATTTTTCAGAGAATACTTTAGAGTGCAAGATGTGTGTAGGTTGCTAGAGGTGTGACATTCCTCCCTCATTTCAAAGACATCCAGTAGGCAGATTGGTGTTAATGAGTTAACCCACATTCAGGGAAAAGAAGTCAGACTTATTTTGTTTTGTGCATTGTAAGGAAAATATATTTAAACAAATACAGCACATTTGGCCAACATTCAACATAAAGCACATCTTCTCATTACAGACACTGGTGAATAGCAAAATATTTTAAATGTCTGTTAAACGTTTTTTGAAATAGAAGCAAAAGTGGCCAGTTAACAGCTTCTGTATTACAGTGATAGTTTTGACACTGCAGGAAGAAAGTGGGCAAGGGTCTGTCGGCACTTGGAATAAACCATTAGAACCATTAAAACATGCAGTTCAGCATTTACTACCAATGCTAAGAGGTAAGAGCTGCTCTGAGAACACAGATCAGAGCAATTCAAACAAAAAAGTGAAAATGAAAGTAAGTTCCAGAAACTATGTAAAATGCCTATGATTCACTACTACTACTATTCTGTTTATACAGAAGCTTAATGAAAAGATTTATTTGTGTCTTGCATAGGTGACACAGTGCCACAGCGGATAGCAAAAGGTTTCACAATTTAATTATTGGTTGACTTGTCGCCTCACAGTAAGACGTTGTCCTGTTTGATTCTCGGCTAAAGCTTCTTCTGTGTGGAGACATGCGTGAATGGGCGTACCTTCGTTGAAGGTTGTGCGTCAGAGCTGGCAACTCGGCACGTAAAAATCTACTGCCAGTCATTAGCGGACCAGAGTTCCGCTGTGGCGACCCCTAACTGGGAAAAGCAGAACGATACAACAACAACCCTCTGTGTAGGGTCAGCGTGTTCACCCTGCATTCATGTGGGTTTCTTCTAGATGCTCTAGTTTCCTCCCACATTCCAAAGACATGCAGTAGGCGGTTGGACACTCTGAATTGGCTATAAGTATGAGTGTGTGTATGTGGTATGGAAGAACAAACACAGCAGGGCTGGCCACCTGGTGGTGTGAACCTTTGCTCTAGATAAGCATCTGTGGATGGATGGATGGTTGGATGGTTGAATGGATGGATGGATAGCATGATTTGTATAAAGGGGGCTTGAAGCTGATTTTGGGAAGAAAATAATTCTAAGATCAATTTACAATGACAGATCCATTAAGATATAATAATCATAACCACTTAATGATTTTAATGCATTAATAGAGTACAGAGATAAAATGAAATGAGAGATTTGGTTGCAACCATAAGTTGTTTATTTTATACTTTTGACTGACTTGGGTTAGTCCCACTAGGCCAGTGACCTGTTTTCAGTAGAGACCCAATGTGGTATTCATGCTGACTAGGGAAAATTTGGACAGGACACTAGAGAATTTCCCCTACTCTTTTGATAAGTGCTGTAGGATCTTTTACATCCACTTGAGCTACCACCAACTGAGACAAATGGGGCTTGAGTTTAATGCTTCATTAGAAGGATGACAAACCCAGGAGAACAGCACCCCCCTTATGCTGTTACACTGCATTGTCATCACTGAAAAATTAATTTAACTACATAGCATGGGAAGAGAACACACAGCCTTGTGTACCCAGGGCAGATGTGTTATCTGCTGAGCTACGGAGACTGCAGACAGTGCATGATGTTCTTCATATTGATCACTGCTGCAGTAGCCTTAGCTATATGAGTTATATCTTGCCAAGGATATAACAGCCGGCCAGCTTGCAAAGCTTCAAGGCACCTTTTATGCTCCCAAACTGTCAAGCAGCTCAAAGCTGAGCTGACTGAAAGACAAGTTTGGAACCGAAGCCTTACTGCTACTAAAGAATATGCTCCTTTGAGGCTTTTGAGGCTCGATTGTCAACTGGTGCTTAAGTTCCCTTTGGGGAAAAATCTTCTATTTCCTTAAATTTTGTTTGTTTTATAACTTTCCTCTCCAGGAAAGTTGTTTTAAAGCTATGAGTGTTATTTAACAGACTGTTTCTAGACTGTAACGTTCTTTTAAATGGAAAACTTGTTTCTTTCTCTCAGTTTAAAAGTAGTGTAAACTAACTGAAAACATATTTTCTGTGGAGAAATTATGCTGGTGCATTATAAAGTGATTTTACTGTGTTTTTTTTTCTGTCAAAAGTAATTTTTATGGACTGGTAGTTTTACTGGCATTTTGTAACTTTTCTTTGCTGGGAAAGAGGCAACATTTTAGGCTTGATCCTAGAATAGACTGCCGGTCTTATTCTCAGCCACAAAAAGAAAAAGTTAAACCAACAGCCTTTGTCACCACTGCAGTCTAGCATTTTGCCTCAGCTCTTCATGGGTGACTCTCCTGTGGCCATTTGTTGTACCTCAAGCCACTCATCTTTTACCCCAAATCCCACTGGTGTAACATTTACAGCTACTATGGACGTGGGGTTATCCATGTTCTCTGCGGCTGTTGGAGTCTCCTTGGTAGACAAGGAAGAGCCACTCTTGTTGGTCCTAGAGAGGGAACAGGGAAAGGTTTCCCTGTTGTCAGAATGCATTGCCCCTCCCTAGGAAGCAGAGTCTGCCATTAGAAACACAGTTGGCCCCAGTTTTCCCTTTCATAAAATAAAAGAAAAACAAGCAGCTATATACTCATCTTCAAATTTCTTTGGCTAGGAGTTGTTTACTGGGACTGGCTCAGGGTTTAATTCACGCTACTGATCCTTCTTGTAAAGTAGTTTCTGGTAGAAGAAAGAGGGATGCCAATTTTCCTGAAGAGATTAAAGATTCTGAATCTTAACAGGAATATGCAGGGATGGATTCAAGATTTTGTCCTTAGATTTCTCATTCAGGTTCCGAGAAGAGCTCAGTTTGATTTTACCTGTGGGTGTTTCTCTTTTTCTGAGACCTATTGTTAGAATGCCCCAGTATTTTCAGTAGGAGAACACTGAGGTGTCTTAGTCCCTCAGAAAATACAATGAATTCTTACAGAAGGATTTTTACAGAACAAACTTACATACATTGCTCTTGTCCTATCTGCATTAGAGGATGTGTCTTACTACCTGCAACTTTTCTGATGGTCGGCTAGCTGTCCACAAAAAGACAGGATGTATAAAATTCCTCAGTGTTTTACATTATCTCCAAACCTAACCCAACAGCTATAGCCTTAGTTGATTCCACTGCTGCTAAGCACTTATTAATTCCAGTTTTATTGTTCCCAATAAGGATGGGAGAATTATTGATAGGTATGTGGTAATATGTTTATTCTTCTGCATCTTTGATTTTCATAATTTTGAATTGTCATATGTTAACGTTCTGACAAATTGTGAAAGGATAAAGAATATTTTGTATACAGTTCCTTGTTAAGAAAAATCTGCTTTAAATAACTTTTGATGTGAAGTTGTTGAATCTCGCCGTTTATTCTCACTGATGGGTTCGGAGCTGATCCTTGGCTCCGACACGGCCGATAGCAAAGCTCAAGGTTTGCCAGTAGCTCGAGACCAAGCCCTTTATCCCACAATGCACTGCTGGAGTTACCTCAGATCTAGTTTGCCGCGGCAAGAGAGATCTCTGTGATCCAGCTAGCTCGGACCATTTTTGAAAAAAATAACAGCAAGTCTATTTAAAAAGTTCTCCTTTTTGTTTAAAAAATAGTGTGTGTTAGTATTAGGTCTTATCAATATATAATTTATAGTTTCAATAGTTATAAATAGTCTAAAAGTTAGTGCCTTGTTGGCTTCTTCGTTTGTGTGGGCCTTTAGCCCTATTTACTCTTATTAATCTTTATAATAGTCGGGCTTTTTTTCTGTGGGCCTCTTTAGCCTTATTTTTGTAAACTCTGGTTACATTGTTATAGATAGTGCCCATATTGGGCTTAGTTGTTTGTGGATCCTTACAAGTGAAAGGACTTTACTGTTTTACCTTTTGCAGTTTACTCTTTGTTTTATTTAAATATGTCGGATGAGAAGGAGCAAACCCATCCTAAATCGGGTTTTAAAAAATGCCCAGATTGTGGGCAGAAAATGTCCATCACTGATGGACACATTCAATGTGTTTACTGTCTGGGGGCTAAACACCTCCAAGACACCTGCAGCATTTGCCACTCCTTTTCTTCAAGAGTCCTCTTGGAGAGAAGGAGGAAACTTATAGACAGGGGATTGCTACAGCAATCTTTTTCCAAGGTGTTGAGTAGCCATGAGGGTACTAGTATGTACTCCAAATCCTCAAAATCCAAATCTTCAGACAAAGTGACAAAAAAGGCAAAAATTTCAGGAGGGTCATCGGTTCCACAGACATCGGAACCGAGTGTACCTTTGGTTTGGAGCCAGCTCTCAGTATTGGAGCCGGTCTCTGAAGTTCCTTCTTCCCCTCTGCTCCAATCAGCACCTTCGGTGCAGTCAGCTAAGTCCTCAGTCAGCCTTTCAGATTTGGACACGGATCAGCTAGTGCAGAAGCTTTTACAGGCACCAGGATTTGCCAAATTGTTGTTGGCCCCGAACAGCTCGTCAGTGCCAAAGACCATGGAGCCGGATTTGTCTACTCTTCCTCCGAGCCGTAATGGAGTCTCGGAGCTGAAGGAAACTGAACCCTTGGTTGCCGAATCCTTGGAGCCGATACCCACACCGGTGTTATTGGCTCCATCTACTCTGATGTCCTCGGCACCGACCGAGAACTCTAGGAGCTGACACTCTCCCGCCGGGTCCAGGGGAAGATAGTAGAACCGATTTGTCAGTGCCGACTCTTCCTCTCAGGGCTTCGGCTCGGATGAGCTCTGCTCCTACCTCGGGCTTGGAGCCCAAGGTTTCGGTGCGGGAGGATCGGACGGTACTCTTGGGTCCGTCCACACCTTTTTATCGGAGCCATGGTGCCTTCGATGTTATGAGGAGAGTTTTGTCTCCAAAGACAACATCACCATCAGTTCAGCTTTCCCTCTCCCCTCAAGCTCCTATATCTGCTTCTTCATCTACCGGTCCCTCTAAGCGTAGAGACCCCGAGCCTCAAGTACCCCCACAGGGCATCCCCTACTCTTCTGAGACCTCCCCAGATCCCCCCACTGAGGAGGTGCCCAGGAAGAGATTGTGCAAGAGGAGGCACTTGGACTCCCCACAGGAGTCCTTGACATCTGACACGGACTTAGATGAGTCAGAAGGGTCCTCTCGATCCCCTTCTGAGGATATCTCCTTAGCAGAGATACTAGAGATCCTTAGTCAGAGGGGCGATTGGCAGTCCAAGACCCTTACTGAGGATGAGTCTGTGCTCTTGAAGGCCTTTGGGTCTCAACCTTCCACTTCTTGGGTGTCTCATCCTTACGACGAGCTCGTGGAACTGATTTCTCGTAAGGCGTGGGAGTCACCGGAGGCCATGGAACCTATTCCTCGTAAACCCAATAAAATTATGTCTGCCCCAGTGGACAAGCCATTTTTGGCAAAGGGAGTGCCTGTTGATGCCATGGTGCTACTGCAGCCACCAAAAAGGAAGTATCTGAGACATCCACCTCTATCCATCCCCCTAACAGAGATTCTAGGGTCATGGATACATATGGGAAGCGCATGTTTAGTTCAGCGACTTTTTCTCTGCGATCACTGAACTACTTAACCCACTTTACAAGACTACAGAGAGATCTCCTGAAAGAGCTAGTAGATACTCTCCAGGGTACGGTAGCTGCAGGGGTGGCCGACAAAGTCAGTGCCCAGCTCGCTTCCCTAAACTCAGTGATAAACTTGTCCATGCGTCTCATATCCTAATCAGTTGATGGTTCGAGTAGAGCCGCTAGTTCGGGCATTGCTCTTCGAAGACGAGCCTGGATGCGTCTCTGTTCCTTTGCGGACCCCTTTAAGTCTTCCTTTATTAATACCCCATTCGATGGCTCATCACTGTTTGGGCCCAAAGTAAAGGGAACTTTAACCAGGTGTGAGAAGGAAGGCAAGACCTTATCTGCCGTTGGAGTCCATTTTTCGACCCCCTACTCGGTCCTACCCCAAGGGCCCTAGGGGTGGGAAAATGTGGTTCCGAAAAGCACAGGCAGCCTTTCAGGACACACGTGGAGAAACCTCCTCTAGAGGCAGAGGAGGGAGTTATAATGGACGACACCACCCCCGTGGCAGAGGGGGTCCACAGCAACAGGGTGACAGGGGTCAGTTCTCCGGTCAGCCCTACCAGCACCCCTGAAAGGGGGCCCGACTGTTCGGCTCTTGAGGCAGTCAGGGGTCGCTTGTCTTTGTACCCAGAAGCCTGGCTAAACATAACATCAGATACCTGGGTACAAAGCATCATTTCCAGAGGATATTTCATTCCGTTCTCTTCCCCTCCCATTCCTGTAAAGAGAATCCCAGAAGTTCCACCCAATCTCAGGGAACAAGCAATCGTAGAGGTCCACAGATTGCTAGAAAAAGAAAAAATCCAACCAGTCCCAGCAGACCAAGTTGGATTCCGAACTTACTCAAGATTCTTTTTGGTAATAAGAAAACAGGGGACTGGAGACCTATCTTGGACCTCAGCAGACTCAACCAGTTCGTAAAGAAAGAGAAGTTCTGAATGGTCACGCTTCAGTCCATTCTTCCCTTCTTAGGAAAAGGCGATTGGATGTGCTCCATAGATCTCAAGGACGCGTATTATCACATAAAGATGAACAGATGCTCCAGAGATCATCTGTGCTTCAGGCTGGGAGCCAATCATTACCAGTTTCGAGCCCTGCCTTTGGTCTCACTACAGCCCCAGAGTGTTCACCAAATGCATGGCAGTGATCACGGCTCACCTGAGACGTCTAGGATTCCAGTTGTTTCCATACTTAGACGATTGGCTCCTAACTGCTGCCACCAGGCATCAATTGACTCTGATTGCTGGATCTGTACCGCTTTACCTACTGTTCATGGGGGATTGATGCTAAGTACAGTTCCTTTAGGGGCTAATGAAACCTGGACGAATCTGATCTATAACACTTCAGATGTCACTTCAAAAGACAGAATAGCATTACATCTGTTTAACTGTCAAAATGGGACTGTGTTTTCAGAAATTTGGTAAAGTCAAGGTAGGATGGAGTTTTTGCAATGTGACAGTTCCCTACAGGTGTAATAATGACTCCTCCTACTGTAACACAATCTATGATTCATTTTGTGAACTGGTGCATAAAACATGCGAAGAGGAAAGAAATTATTTCGTCCTGTATCAACAGCTGGGATTAATTGATAAAAAGGTGTTTAATTCTGAACAAGGTTATATAGATATTGCTACTTTGTGTGTGGTAAAAGAGCCTATAAATGGCTACTGGGAAACTGGTATGGTAGCTGTTTCTTAGGTTATTTAGTCCCAGCCATCCGACATGTATCTGCTGTACCTCAAGGAAAAATTCGAAATGTCCGAGAGGTTAAAAAGCCTGCCAATCCGGTAGGCCAAGTTGATGCTTCATGAATTTATCATCATGATTTGGCTTATGCTGGCACTAAAGGACTATCTCATATGGACTTGGGTGATGAAGTCATATCATGGGCTAGAATAATTCCAGCATACGGAGCAGTAAAATCAATTTGGGAACTGAGAAAGCTGTCCAAGTTGCTTGAAATACTAAGCAATGCCACATTTTCTGCTTTAGAACTAGTGGCTGATGAACTGACCGCTATGAGAGCTGTAGTCCTCCAAAACCGTATGGATAAACAGTTCTGCTTCTGTAAAGTCATTCTTTGTTTCAGGAAATGGGTAAATAGTGTCAGGCTAGAACTTGTGGGGGGGAGGGATAAAGCTCATACATTTCGCTGCTGTGCCATATGGTTGGAAAGTGCAATACTCATTTTTTTTTGCTGGTAACAAACTGTGAGACACTGAAGCTGATGAATTTGGATTCTGCATCTTTCTGCATGCTGTGCTTTGTAGTTTGAACAGGATACCAGTACATTAGTACATTGGAGAGCTGTTTGTAAAATGCTGCAGTTTGTGTGCTCCATAGTGATGGACTATTTCCAATGTGAGGAGCTGGGCAGAATTCAGTGCTTCCTGTGGCCATGCTTTTCCATGTCCGACCAGTTAAGAATTGCTAGAGTTTTTCAGAGTTTGGCTTATTAATATAACAGTTTAACATAAATTCTTTGATGTAGCAATTTTTGCAGTTGCTGCCATACCTTTGTAAATCTCCGTTTCATTTAGTTGATGTTGCTTGATTGTGTATTGTTAGTTTTTCGCATCTTTGGCAGCATAGTACTTGCTTCTTTCCTTTTTTTGAAGGTAATTTTTATTTTTTATTTTATTTAACATTTGTTAACCGGGAAAGTCCAACTAGGTTCCACAGAGCCTGTTTTTAGCGGAGGCCCGGGGTAGTATGAAAGGTTGTGTTTTTCAAATGTGATTTAAGATTGGTGTAATCTGCATTAAGCATTAGAGATGTATACATTGGGTATTCCACATGATTTTTGCAAGAAGGAAATACATAGTTAGTGTTCTATAAAATTAAGCCATATGGCCAGTGACATACGAAGTAACTCTTTTGGAAAAGCATGTGTATGTGCTTTATGTTTATTCTTTGATCTGTTGCTCTTTCCGTTTGCCTAGCTGTAAGTGTCAGGCAATAATATATTACACTGCACACATACAGACTGCTGTTTTTTTCTTGCAAAACTGAGGCTATTGTATTGGTTAGTACAGTTGTAGTATCAGAATTATTGTGTTCCTGTGTGGCATATTAACCATTAAGAACCAGTTTTACCTGTAGATCAGATGACAGATACCCATCCTTTCTTCTGACATGGTAGATTCCTCATTAAGCACTTGTGTTTATCTGTATTGTCTGCATCACCCCTTCCCCTGTCCCTTCATGCTGCTAAAATTGAAGTATCCAATAACAGCACATTTTATTAATTAGCATTTGTTTACTGGAAAAGGAAGTCTGGGCAGGGAAAAAAATGTCATCAGAGGTCCAGGGAGAAAAGCGACACAGAGACTACAAATGTAACATGAATCCATAATGAATTATATTAAATACACAGTTACAATGGATGTTTATCATGTTGATCACCGCTGCAGTAGCCTAAGGTATATGGGTTACATCCTGCTAAGGGTGTAGCAGCTGACCAGCGTCCAAAGCTTTAGAACACCTTCCACGTGCCCAGACCATTAAGACAGCTGGAAATGTGCTGTCTAAAAGGCTGGTTTGGACGCCAAGCCCTTCAGAGCTTTCCTGCCGAAGAAGAGAGTGCTTCTATGTGAGCTTTTCATGGATTGATGGTCAGCTTGTGTTTATTTATTTATTTGTTTATTTATTTACATTTGTTGACCAGGATATTCCGACTGGATACATGTCCATTTTCAGTGGAGGCCCGGGGAGAAAAGCTCCACTTATAACTTTAAGAACTGTTAAAAACTTAGACAATAAACCTTTTAGAAACAAATGTACACAGTGAAAAACATTGTTACAGATGCACAGATTGTTTTCTTCAAACTGGAAAAACAATATGGAGTTGAATAAAAGACTTATTTATGACATTAATATATTGCATGTGCTAGGATTAGCACAATGGCAAAGCCATCTCATTTTTAGGTACTGTTTTAGGCTTTTCTTGAATTGGGTTAGAATAGGCATGGAAGCAAGTTCAGCAGGAAGTGAGTTCCAGGCTTTGCCAACAGAGTTAGCATAGACAGAGTCTCCTGCTGAGTTGTTGGTACTGATTGTTTGAAGTAGAATTTTGCTGGATGAGCGCAGCACTTTAAGGTTACTGTAAGAGGTGATAATGGTTGTCAATAGAGGAGTGTTTTCTGGATGATATAAAATTTTATGGGCTACTATTAACTGATTGAACTGAATTTGGTTAAGCAGTTCAAGCCATTCTAGAGGCAGTTCAGACAGTGGTGTGTTCGATATGTGGATCCGTTGGCAAATCTAGCAATATGATTAAAGCAGGTTGAGAGTTTATTTAGTCCGGGCTTCTTAGGTTAGTGAAGGGGGGGGGGGGTGGGAGTGAGAAAAGGTTTGATTTTGTATTGAGAGCCAAGTTTTTTTGTTAACTTTTTTGGTGGTTTGATTTATGTGCGTATCAAATTTGAGATTATTGTCAATAGTTACACCTAAGAGTTTGGTGCAGGGTTCTGGGACTATGACAGTGCCATTGTTAGACTTTATAGTCAAGGTGGGGTGGGGGTTTTACGAGTCGGGGTGGAACAGGAGCTTTGTTTTGTTGGGGTTTAGCAGGAGACATCTGTTTCGTAGCCAATTTTCTGCTGTGTTAAATACATTTTGGGAAAGATCCTGCAGACTTAAGGGGGGGGGGGTAGCAGAGCAAATCAAAGTAGAGTTGTCTGCATGTGGCTGTTGGATTGGCATTATGGAGGTCATTAATAAATATTGAAAATAATAGGGGTCCTAGTATTGATCCCTGAGGGACCCCAGTGGTGATGGGAAGAAGTGTAGATAGTTTATTCTACCACAGGACTGCCTGTTGTCTGCCACACAGGTAAAATTTAAAACACTGGATACTTTGGACCTCTAGGGGGATAGTTTCAAATGTGTGTATGAGTAATTGGTGATCTACCATGTCGAAGGCTTTGGAAAGCTCAAGAAAGAGGGCAGAAGTGAGCTTATTGCTGTTGCGGTTTTGATTAATAACATTGCAGAAGGAGAGAAGAGCAGTGGTTGTACTGTGGGACGGTCTGAAGCCATGTTGTGAGTTGGCCAGAAGATTGCTCTGAATGAAATGGTTCAGGAGTTGTTTATGGATGCACTTTTCCATAATTTTAGCCAGAGATGATAAGGTAGCTATGGTTTGTGGTGTTCCGTTGCTGGGCAGAAAAGCTCCATTTGGGGGAGTAACATTTTCAGCAGAGCCTGGGAAGAAAAACTCCACAGAGACTACAAGCATAACATGAGTCTATAGTGAATGACATTAAATGCATAGTTACTTTGGGGGTTAATGTAATGGTTAAGGTGTTTGACTCAGACACAAGGTGCAGTGTTTGATTCTTAGCTTTGGGAGGGAAGTTGGCTAGGCTTACAATGGCCTGTTAAGGAAGCTAGCCTAGTTAATTAGCTATGAACTCAACTATGAGCAATGGGTACATGTATGCAAACACTGTAAGGGTATCAGGACATCAAATATTATAGCAACAGCCCATGGCTGGGTGTGGGTAATGCTGGATTTACCCAGAGTTGGCATAGTTTGGTCATGAGAATAACAAAAGTTTAATGGATGACCAAAAAAGCTTTGGATTTTTTTTTTTTTTTGCCAGTTCTAATTTTGGTTTTAGTAAAGTTACAAGATGGATTTGTAGGCTTAGATGTTTTGCTGTGCTTTGTGTTGAGTCCATATTTTCTAAGCCTTTAGCCTAATGGTCACAATGAGGTTTTTTTTTATTTGTTTAGCCATCGGGCAGGGTTGGCTTTGACTCTTTCTGCTTTGACCCTTTCTTCTAATAAGGGCCTGGTCATTAAGTATGCTGAGAAACACAGTATTGAATTTTACAATTACATCATCAAGTGAAGTTTTTTTCAGAATGGTCCTATTTTAACTTTGTAATGCGTATATAAAAGTTTTGGGATTAAAACTTGATAGGTTGCATGGCATGATGTAGCTATGTGTCTTGGATATGTGAGTGTTTAGTCTCTTCACAAATGTTGGATATTGACCACTGATGCTACCTGGAACGGTCCGTGAGGAAGAAAGATTGGTAGAGGTGGTTGTATGTATCCAGTCTAATGTGGAAGCATTACTGCATTGTTTGTTATATCTTGTTGAGGTGTTAATGAGTTGAGTAAAGCCATAGTGGTTTATAGAGGTTTGGGAGGGGATTTAGTATTGAAAGATCACCAATGAATATTGAAATCACCTAGAAAATAATAGTTTTGTGGTGGATGGTAGTTGATACCCAAGGGAAGCTCTCTTCAGCTGTGGTGGTATTTTGTCTTGGAGGGATGTAGAGAGCAGTTTTCCATGGTCTTTTGTATTACGTTTGAGGAATGTGATGAGGGCCTCAGCATTTCTAAATTGTAGGGTAGTATGTGGGAAGTATGTAACCTCTAGGGAGTTGGAATAGTAATAACAATACCACCACCCCGTTTCTTTAATATAAACAGAACTGATAGAATATAGTCTGGTGGGAGAATGTCTTCATCTTTAATGTCTGGCTTTAACCAAGTTTCACTGATCAAAGGGAGTGGAAGCTTATCCAAGCATGGAATTTTTGCTAGTTTATTGCATATGCTGCAGGTATTGATATTGACTAGTTTCAAGCTGGTAGTGTTAGCAAAAGTGTGAGATGCAGTTTGGGTTGTATAGCCAGTGGCGTTAGCTGGTGTTTGCTGAGCTGTGGATTGTGCTGTACTAGATGAGCAGTTTGTGATTGAAATCAATTTAGATGGGCCAGGATTAGGGTGAATGCCACCACATAGGTGTACTTTTGGTGTAAGCTGCAATGTTGCGGGGAATATCTTGCTTTTTAACATAGCTTTCAGTCTGGTTTTAGGTAGAGTGAGTGAGCAGTTTAGTTATTTAAGTCTGAAGAGATGAATCTGAGATATAGAGGTTTGGTGAGCAAAGGTGGACATGTGACGTGTGTAGCACTTCAGTGAATACAAAGTTTAAGTGAACATTATAATGAAAGATCTCTCATTACTATGTGTCAATGTGTAGGAGCAGTATTAGGCAGGCTGTAGTCTCTTAACCAACTTCAACCTTTGTTATATTAAGCTAGTTTTAGCTGATCAAGTGACATGAGTAGGAAAGAAGAAAGCCTACTTTTTGATAATTTATATGCAGCCCTTTCACATGACTTTACTAGAGAATGAGACAGTTTAAATCATTCACATTACAAGAGGAACCTTACAATACAGTACTGTTGTAAGGCAGTGTTGTGTTTTCTTGCTACATATTCAGGTCTTTTTGATCCACTTACAAAGCTTTGGCTTCCCAAGGCTGTAGAAAGCCTAGCATGTTGTTTCCCTCTGCACTTTTAGGGGAGCTGTATGGGCTTTGGTTTTTGCTCTTTAAGTAGGATCCGCTGGGCTTAATCACTGCCTGAAGTTAGCATTCACGTACACTGCTGTATTTTATTTACTGTTCATTTTTTTCTGGATATATTGGCCTGCTTTTCATTTCCCTCAAAGCAGCCAAAACAGTGTCCAATATTTGGTGGTTTGGAACATTACATGTACTAATGCCAGCATTTCCTGGTGAACTAGGCATTGCCTTGAATCCCATAGTGATTTTTTGTGTCCCGTTGTCTACTCACATATCCTGAAAATTATTTATAATGCACTTGCATGTGTGACTGTAGTGTAGAACTGCAGAGTAAAATGTTATCTTAATGAACTTTGTTTCTTTGAATGTCACTGTTTTATATATCCTTGCCATTTTTTTCTAATTTAACACTCAACCAGTGCAGTAGGCGTTTACTTTTTTGAACTGTTGAAAATGTTGATGCAACAGTTTTCTGCTCAGTAGTGCAGTTATAGTGAACAAACTTTCCCTCCAAATGCTAACCACTTTCTTATCAGCTTTTGATTTACTTGAACACATCTTATATGACTGGTTGCACATACATGGCCTTTCTTCTGCACTATTTAGAAAAATCTTTAGCTGAGATGTAACAAAGATGATGACAGAAAATAGAAAAGAAAGGCCTGCTTTTTATTTGTCGTATACAAAGTTAGTGTACAGAAACCTAGAGAATTTACATCCATTAAGGTTGCCATATTAATGTAAAACAGAGCTGCAGAAACACTCCCATAGTTCTCTCTGGTGAAACTGTCTTCCATGCAGACTGAGATGTGCAAATCTGAATAACTTCCTACTTAAGGATAAAGTCATGGAAGGTTAACACATTAGCAACACATTAGCATTCACAACAAAGTTATGAGGCATCTGCTAGCAGAGCCATAGGAAGGTTGGGACAGAGGGACAGCTTCCACAGGTGCCAACTTGTAGGGGTGTGTGGAAGAGGTTAATTCTTGTAAAGAGTTTAACTGCTCTTTATTTTTTAACATAGCAATGAATTAACAGATTGGAATGTAATAACTTGATGCTACCTTTAAAAACATACCTTATGACCATTTTATAAACTGTCATTAAGTAATTGTTATGACAGTCTCCTACAGCAGAATTGTACTGAGTGGAAGTGAACCAAACCCTGTTGCTGCATCTCTGCCAACTGAGCATGCATCTGTCCTGTCAGTGACATTTAACACGTTGCCACTCCATTTATTAGTATGATTAAGCTGAGGAAATTAACTAAAGCAAGTCAAGCTGAGAAGCTGAAGCAAACTGCTTTTTTTTTTTGCTTTTCAGTTTAATGTACTTTTAGCACATTTCAGTAGCTTTAACTGAAACTTTTTCAATGGAACTCCACCAGCTACCAGCCCTACAGTGATAAGAGCATTAATGAGAGTTAAAGTTGGTGAGGAGTAAGGGTTGTTGTTGTTTGTCTTTCGGCTTTTTCCCGGTAAGGGGTCACCAAAGTGGAACTCCGGTCCGCTAATGATTGACAGTAGATTTTTACGAAACGCCAAGGTGCCAGCTCGACGCTCAACCTTCAATGAAGGCACGCCCATTTACGCACGCATGTCTTTCGAACGCTACCTAACCGTGGGGAGGACATGCAGACTCCACACAGAAGGCACTCCCAAGCCAAGCTGAGAATCGAACGGGAGAACCTCTTGCTGTGAGGTAACAACGCTAACACTGAGGAGTAAGGGTATATAAGTAAAAGTAGTAGGGTAAAGGTGCTGTTTGTTTTACAGCTGGGAAATGCTTCTACATTTCCTTACTGAATTTTATTATTTGTCAGTTTTGGTAATCTTTTTTTTTTTTTGCATTGTACAGACTAAAGAAAAGTGTCCTTGTTATAATTCTGAAGACTATTGCTCTCACTTAGGTTTGGTGATCTTAAAAGTGATCCACGGGTAAGTATATGTAAATAACAGATGTAATGAAGACAGTTCCTGTAAAAAAAAAAGAACAATCGTAATAGTATAACATTGAGTTTCATAGTTCACTTTTACTGTGATGAAAGTTACTTTTGTACATTAATGGCTTACAGAATCCATTCATGTGGTTCCCACAATGCTACAGGAAGACTAAAAGAATGGTTTATAGACTACAGATGTACCCATTAGCACCTGCATGTGCCAAAATAATTTATAAATACTGTCTTTGTTTTGGTTGTTTAAAAAAAAAAGTTGCAGTGCTTTTGTCTGTCTGTGTTTCAGTCATGCTGCTGCAGCAGCTTAACTTACAACTGTGGAATGATGCATGTTTTTCAGGAGACTGTTGGTGTTCATGGAACAGATCACGGATTTATGGATATTCTGAGAGAAAGAAACTTTAAGGGAACAGACATATGTAAATGCACCAAGGAAGGTGGGAAACCCCCCCATTCTTCTCCTTCCCAGTGCTAACTTCCAAGAGATGTTTGATTTGCAAACTGATCTGTGGTTTCCTGGATTGTAGTCAGTGCTTTATCCATCTATGCCAGTGTAGCTGGAGAGGTTGTACTAGTGACAGTGCAAAGGAGATAGGAGTCAAGAAAGTATAGACAGCATGTAGAAGTAGATCATTCTGGTGAGCAGAATGGAATTAGTTTAATTCAGGGACTTGGAAACTGTCTTGAGAACCTTACTATTTCATAGAGTTTCTGGACAGTGGCACTCTGCTGCTGTGGTCACTAGCTCCATTTAGTGGTCTTTGTTTTATTGCTGACTGTACTTTATAATCACTGGAACTGTGTGTTATTTGCTTGTACCTTGTTTTTATATTGTTTATATTGCCTTGCGTCTTCTGTCTAGTCACAGATTTTATATCTGCTGTGAGAATAGTACTGCAACTGTATTGTTGGCAGTTTAATGGTGCCGTCTTCACTGTGCAGAGCGAAGTAGCGAATTTGTTGGCTGACAGTTTCATCTCAAACTTTACCTCCCTTTATTATGTACCTACTAGCACCCCCCTCCCCAAATGTTAACAAGGAGCAGGTCTTAGTGGCACTCATTAAGGCCAAATGCACATTCTCAATGGATCTCAACAATATCCCTGGATGCCTCCTAAATAGTTGAAACATGATCTTTCAGGACCACTCGATTCACTTTTCAACTGTAGCCTCAAAACAGGATTTGTATTCCAATAATGGTGGACTGCAGTGGTTATCCCTCTTCATAAAGGTGGACCATTAATTGACCCTGGAAACGTACGGACCTATTAGTATGACTAATCTAACATACAAAGCCATGGAATGAATTATCATAGAAATGATCAACAAAGACAGTGGGAACATTTCAGACACTGGCATCCACCCAGTTTGGCTTTGTCAAAGAAGGATCATGGCTACTAAACATGACAGACTTCTTTTAGAAGGTCACAAAGGCAATGGAAGAGGAAAGCATGGTGCATGCCACCTGCCTGGACCTGGCTAAGGCATTAGATACAATGTCTCACTTTGGTATGGATGACACACTCACTGAACTGGGCATAAACTCCTACATAATATGCTGGATTGACAGCTGGCTCACAGACAGGACCCAAGAAGTCAGGATTGATGATACCACCTCCAGTAAGCGACTAGTAACCAGCAAGCGACTAGTAACCAGCAGGGTACCTCGGGGTTCTGTTCTAGGACCGCTCCTATTTAGCATTTAATTCTCGGAGGTAAAGGAAAATGTCAGGGGCCTTTGAACAAATTTGCAAATGACTACAATTTGGGAACTGTCATAGAGTCCCCCTATGACACAAACATCTTACAAGAGGATCCAGCACAGACAGATGTCTGATGCCAAAGTCACAGACTAAAACTCAATTCCAAGAAATGCATTATAGTGCCTTTTGGGAGAACGGCCACCCAGGATAATTACTCTATTGATAAGACACCCCTAAAAGTTGACTCAGTAGTCTGGGATCTGAGATCATATGTATACAGTAAGTCTGGCCTTTGAGCAACATGTGGCCAGGTAGTAAGAAAATCATTTTATGGTGCCCAACTTGCAAGTAAGGGCATGGCATCCTGGTCCAAAAAAGTCATAGTTCCACTAGACCCATCATTGAGTATTATAACCCCTTCAGCATGTACCTGACCAAACATATGCAACAGTTGGAATGCCGACAAACGTTCTTTGCCAGGAGAATTCAGGGTATAAACACTGTCCGAAACTGACAGCCTTAAAGCCCTATCTCTGTACTCTGTCTCCTACAGGTTACTGAGAGGCGATCTGTGCTTGGCATACAAGGCATCCTCGTATCCGGCTCTAGTGGAATTTTTGCACATCTGCAAAATGAACAGGATCAGAACCACTAGCTCCAAGGATTTAAATCTTGCTTGTAACATAAGACATGTTGTCAAGACAAATGTGTCTCTGAGGATACCGAGTGGGGTATTGTATTTAATGCCTCAGCCAGGTCCAGGTTTCATTTACCATCTATTAAGTAATGTAAACATGCTCTGGAATAAGCTCCCCGTTCATGTAAAGCAGATCCAGCCCTAACCCTATGTAACTTTGACCAATGGATGGGAAATCAGAAATTCACCCTGATCTGGACCCCATGTCTCTGATAGACAGAGGTAGACAGTAATGCCCAAATTAGCATACCCCACACATAACCTTTAGAAACGTTGTGACTACATACTCCCTCCTAGTAAACACTCATGATGCATAGGGACACAATTGGGTTGGATTGCATGGCTAGGTTTACAAAGGGCCCTGGTGGTTGTTTTTGCCTCGTATATAGTTAAGAACATATGAACCTTGAACCTGTGTTTTATTACCCATTATCTGCTTTGGTCTGCGAGCTAGCAGGTTGCTGATTTCTCAGTGGCAGACTGTTTAATCCGTTTGTAATTTGTCTGAATCTGCAAGTGATGAAGCACTTCCCAACTGACTCTAATCTGTTAATGCTCAGCCTTCTGTACAAGTTAGTCTTTATTACCTTTGAGTGTAGGAGCTCATATGTATTGATAAGAGCTCATATGTATTGATAAGAGATAGCAGGGCAGTCATATTATTTTCAAATTGCTCTTTTCAAAGTAATCTGCATGATCTGGCTTATGGTTGTCAAAATTCTTATTGTTTCATTTGGGATTCTTGTAAACCTTTTACTTTTTCTTTAGATCCCAATATAAATATGCAGACTTTC
The DNA here is from genome assembly GCF_019279795.1 of Protopterus annectens. Taxonomy (NCBI): domain Eukaryota; kingdom Metazoa; phylum Chordata; order Ceratodontiformes; family Protopteridae; genus Protopterus; species Protopterus annectens. The sequence goes on along the minus strand of NC_056733.1, from coordinate 1,264,575,180 downwards.
AAAATTTTAGCCACTGTCTTGCTAGATTATTTATATTCTGTATGTATGTTTTCACTTTGACTGGTTCTGACATTTGAAGTTTTATGTCTTGATTGTTTGCTGTGTGTTTTTGCAACTGCATGGCCACACCTTAATTTGCATTTAGGAAGTTTGATATTTTTATCGGTCCATTTGATGAAGCCTTATTAAGCAGTGGCGTTCTGTTATGATTGGAAACTTCTACTTGCTACCCACTCATGTGCATCTACAAATCTTATCCTGCACCTTTTTTTCTTTAGGTGTGGACAACTTGGGGTCCAGAAGTGACTCTGCGGCTATTCGTGAGCCTTACCTGAGGTGGGATATCCCAGGGATGTCCAGTATCTGTTAGGGGTATTCACTGTTGCCACTGGGTGAAATCATTGGAATGAATAGGCCTATCGTGAGTCCTTATGATATGTAGGGAAACAAATATCTTTTCTAGCAGATTGATGGGACTTTTGGTCTGCTTACTTCATATAGGGCCTTATACATGAAAGGCAAATTCTGTTTCTGTCCACAGTTAACACTGAACTGGTTCTTGCTTGCTGTGTGAGATTGATCTTGCATTTGCAACAGAGACTTTGTCAGCTAATCCTCACTCATTGGTGTGCATTCCTTATGGTGAATCCATTAATCAGTACTGTAGTTGGATGATATTGGTGGAGAGTGTCTGCTTTTTATACATCGAGTCTAGGTTCCTAGCAGGATGCAAACAACTTCAAGCATTTCTGGGATAGGAACAAAATGCATGTTTCTTGTCATTTAAGATATGAGCTTTTGTGTTCTGAAACCCTCTTTCTGTTGAATTTGCTACCTTGGTAGCGTTATGGAGTCCTTATATGAAATAGCTTTAAAAGGCCTCTCATAGGGCAATGCCAATCCAGCTTGTCTACTTATTTGTCTCTGCTAGTAAGCCGCGGTGGTGCAGCGGTAGCATTGTCGCCTCACAGCAAGAGGTTCTCCCGTTCGATTCTCAGCTGGAGCGCCTTCTGTGTGGAGTCTGCATGTCCTCCCCGCAGTCAAGTGGCGTTCGAAAGACATGCGTGAATGAGCGTGCCTTCATTGAAGGTTGGGCGTCGGGCTGGCACCTCGGCACCGTAAAAATTGACTGCCAATCACTAGTGGACCAGAGTTCCGCTGTGGCAACCCCTAAGAAAAACAACAAGTTAACCAAGTATATACATTAGTGCTGGGACCTTTTTCAGCAACTGGCAAAGATATACAGTACCCCAGTAAGAATTGGCTGTGGAAATATAGAGTAACATTACCACAGTATGACCTGTAAAGGATTTATTTACTTGGATGAAGGTTATTAACTGTAGCTACTTGTACAAGATAATTACAATAAATTACAGATACAATTAATACAAAATGAAACATAGGATGACATTACTTTAGTAAGATATTCTTAATAAAGGAATAAAAGGAATACATTAATAAAAGCATGAATTGGAGCAGTTTACCTTAACCATCTAGTGCATTAATTAGCTAACATGTAGGAGAACTGCTATTATTTTATATTACATTGTTTTGATATTGCATTTTTTTATCTGTTTTTTTTTTTTTTTTTTTTTGCTTTTCAATGTGCTTATTGATATGCCCAGTAAAAACTTTGTATATTTGTTTGAAATTAGATTTTTTAATCATAATTTATAGCCGTGTCTCAAGCCCTTTGGTTTCACTGGGGCATGCTGGTGTGCTTTGTTTCTGCTGAAATGTCATTTTGTGCTTCAGGTTGTGGGGAAGGTCTACAGAGTTGGAAACTTAACTAGAACTACGCAAGTTGGTAAGAAAACGTGAGTGGAATTACACAGTTAAAATAAATTTTTATGCATCACTGGCACATAATATAAGAGCAGCGATCACAGTGCATGAGATATGGTTACTGTCAGTACCACTGGATAAGCACTTCAACATACACTTGGCCCTGCCACTGTTGTGATTTGTGGGAAGATTATCCTTCACGTGTGTTTTTATAATCCATGATTGGTTGTTTTTTTAAAGAAACATTCACTTGTGCATGACTTCACCAGTCTCACCTATAGTGACTGCATGTCAACATTGAGAGTCAGCAATCTATTAAAGAGGAAGAGTAGGACTTGCTGTACAGGTGTTAAGACTCTATTGATTGGACTCTACAGTCTGCCTTGTCATCCTTCATCCCATAGTGAATGTTAATAACACCTTTCTCCATTTTTTTTCTGCTGCAGAAACCTCAAGGTTGAAAGAAGTGGCCCCAGGCTGTCTTTGTCAATTATATTTCTTATTATTGCTATTGCTTTTGAGGTTTTGACATTCCGATTGTAAAGCAGGTGCTGTTTTTGTCTTTGCCTACCTGAGGAGTTGTTTTTTCTCAGTTTTTGCAAGCCAGCCCTCTCTTTCACTTTGTACCATTCCCTCCTTTTTGAGGAGACTTTTTATCTCAAAATATTCTTGCAGTAAGCCAGGCAAATTACAGTTGCTGACAGACACCACATATATCTGTATTGTAAGAGTATGAATATTAATTTGAGTGTGATTTAATAACACCTCAAAACAGTATTATTTCAAAATCATTGAATCCTTCCTCCTTTCTAGGAGCAATTCCTTGAAAGGTTGATACCCCCTGAAATACTTCTTTTCCTCAGGAAATCTAAAATGACTCTCTTGTTTTAACAGGCAATGTTCAGGTATGTTTTTCATAAATCTAATTTTATCTTGGGAAACTATTGAGAGCGTTCCAAATACAGCCTTAAGCCTGTAAAACTTTCTCTGACCTGCCTCTTTTTTTTTTTTTCCTTGGGAAAAGAATTCTCACGGCTACCCTGTGTCAGAATTAATTATTACAGAACATGTGAAACAAGTGCCTGACTTGAGTTTAACTCATTCCCTCCAATGGCGCTCAGGATGTTTGCACTGTAACTTCAGTGGGCCTTTTCACAGAATCAAATTGTCCTCATATTTCAAACAAATGTTCATATCTTTGGAACCATAAGGATTATGAAAGAAGTATAAATGGCAAACTAGCACAAAGTATTTCATATATTGGTAATATTCTTTAGGCTGTAGATCTTAAACCAAATTTTATAAGTCAGTAAACACAGTAACTATTAATTTGTAATATTTTGTAAGCAACTTAGAATATCTCAGCAACCACTCATGAATGACAGACAACACTGTCAGCAGCATTTTATTCATCTAGCTGATAGCTTTCATATGAGGCTAAGGAGCTTGTGTACTTCCTTTTGGAAAAGTTAACCCCACCACCACCCTTTTGACCAGACAACATATCTCTCAATCTGGAAACATCAAAAATTTGGACAAAGCCCATGAAAAATAGGTACAAATCTGTACACTGATTACCATAAAATGTGCATACATAATTAAGTAACCCCTCCCACTCCAATGGAATCGTGGGATACCAACTTTCAAACCCAAACTGAAGAACAGACAACCAAAATATGGCACCAGAGTCCACCTGCAGCCATTCCAATGTCCAATTACCTGGCTATTTTGCCCCATTTACCATAAACACTAATGTGTGCATACTGCTTTACGCCTACAATGATTATTTAGATTTTATTTTTACATTTTATAGCACAGTGCACAAACACTAATATATATTTGCTAAACAAAGCAACACTGTCTCACAATGAAAATAGACTTGGCATTAAATCTTCTCTGCTCTTTAAACTCACATTCATTGAAACAGCATTGAAACCCACGCCACATCCAAAGAAAATGCATCTGGCCAGTGGTGGATAAAGATTACCTTTGGGTTATTTTCAAATCATAGGCCCCTGGCTTGCACACAAAACAAGCAACATACATGCGTTCTTTGATACACCTTCCTGACTTTATTAAATTATATTCCTTGTATAATACAGCACACTTGCTACACTTAAGTTAGAGCGCATTTTAAAATTTATCGTTTGAACATTCTTCCAGTAGGCAATGAAACAAAATGCATGAACCAATAATGGCAAAACTGTCCAATTCAAAACATTTCCATCATAAAAGTCTACTTCCACACACAATCTATATTTGTGTATGTGTGTGTGTGTGTGTGTGTGTATATATATATATATATATATATATATATATATATATATATATATTGACAGTGCTGCAAGTCATAGGCATCTTGCACAGCTTCTCTGAGGGGGGGGGGACAAAAGGCCAAAAACCAGGGACACATTTTAAACATTGCTTGTATAATTTTGGAAAGTTGCTGGAATAAAATGTTGTGTTACCACCATGTAATTCACTGCCAAGTCTTGAACCCAGGATCCTGTGCATTATAGTCAGAGCAACATACCACTGTGGCAAATCAGCAGTTTCCAGAAAGACAGGAAGACTGAAACTTAAATGGCCATCATTTAGTGAATTCAGTTCTCACCATAGCTCATAGGTTCATAGGCTAGTACTAGGCTAATTGCCTTTGTGAGCCATTTTAAGCTTAGCTAATTACCCGATGTGAGAATCAAACCCTGCACCTTGTGTTTGTAAGGTAAACACTTTAACCATTATGCCACCCCCCACCCCACTTTCAACCTCTTAGCACAAAAAGCCCGGACAAAGCTAATAATGGAGGTATGCAGCCCCAAAATGGGGACAAATTTTAAATACTGATCTTATAACCTTAAAAAATTGCTAGAATAAAAAGGTTTTGTGTTACCATTTATTTTCTGAAGAATATGAAGTCTGAAATTCAAATGCCTGTCATTCTTTAGTGAATGCAGTCCTTCTGTGATTTGCCATTGCCACAAAAATCCTGAAAACCACAGATTTAATGAGGAATAGAACAAAAATAATTGCCATAAACTCACAAGTGGTGGTGGCGAGGGACTTTAGGCTCTTTTTACCTTGCACCCAAGGTACAGGGTTTGAGCCCGAGTACCTCTAGCCAACAGGTGTATTGAGTTGGGGGCATTTACACACGCGCACACACACCTACAAGTTCCGCAAAAGAAAAGTATCTTAAAATAAAATGCAAAGCATCCATTTTCCGAGCTCAAGTAAGTACTAAGTTCAGCTACAAAAGCAAAGCACTCCAGTAGTTTGGCTCATCTGTTTCCACTCAATACTTGCACAGTGCACACACAGCAGAAAATCAAGTTCAGCCAGCTACAAAAGCAAAGCACACCAGTAGTTCGCAAAACCTGCACACACAGCAGAAAATGATTTTCTGCTGTGCTTTTTATTTTAGTGAACTTGAAGTTCATCTAAAATAAAAAGCATATGTTTCTTGAGCAGCATACCTGTACACACACCAGTTCGGCTCATCTGTTTCCACGCTACTCATAGCAGAAAAGCATTTTTGACTATAAGGCATCCATTTTCCCATACCTGCACACACAGCAGTTCTGCTCATCTGTTTCCACGCTACTTGCAGCAGAAAAGCAAGTTTAAAATTGTAGTGTTTAAGGTGAGGCTCCAGAGACAAACGTTGTTTTCAGTATATTTCCGTGCTCGCAGCCAACAAGCTCAATAGGCTGATGGAGCTGATGTCATCGCGCACGTGATGTCAGCTCCAAAGTGTGAAAGAAAGAAAATTTAAAAATAAAAATCAGTAATGAAGGGGTGCCACTCTGGAATCGTGGCACCCCATTATTTGGACCCCAAAACTTGGTAAAAACAGAGTAATTCGGTACAGTTGGGAGGTATGACTGATAGAAATTTGCTAAACAAAACAATACAGTCTTACAATGAAAACAGACTTAACATTAACAGTGAACTTGTCTGCCCTTGAAACTACATTCACTGAAATGGCATGGAAACCCATATTCAAAGAAAATGTGTCTGGCCAGAGGTGGATAAAGTTTACCTTTGGGCGGTTTTCAAACCATAAGCTCCATGCAGACATTTTTAGGACCATGTATACATACATGTATTCTTTGATTAATTTCATCATCATCCTTCTTCTTTTTCTTTCAGCTGCTCCCATTATGGGTCGTCACAGTGGATCATCTGTTTTCATTTCTTCCTGTCCTCTGCATCTTGCTGAGTCACACCAACCACTTGCATGTCCTCTTTCACCCTCTTTTCCCCTTACCTGGCAGCTTCATTATTGACATTCTTCTCCCAACACACCTAGCATCCCTCCTCAGCACATGTCCAAACCAACGCAATCTCACCTCTCTGGCTTTTTCTCCAATCCGTCCAACCTGAGCTGACCCTTCAATATATTCATTTCTAATCCTGTCCATCCCTGTCACACCCAGTGCAAATCCTAACATCTTTAACACTGCTGCCTCCAACTGTGACTCCTGTCTTTTCATTAGTGCCACTGTCTCCAAGCTGTATAATATAGCTGGTCTCACTACCATCTTGTAGATCTTCCCTTCCGTGCTTACTGGTACCAGTCTGTCAAAAATCATTTCTGACACACTTCTCCACCCACTTCGCCCTGCCTGCACTCTCTTCTTCACCTCTCTGTTCTACATGCACCATTACTCTGATCTGTTGATCCCAGGTATTTAAACTAATCCACCTTCACCAAATCTACTCCCTGCATCCTCACCTTTCCTCTGTCCTCCCTGTCATTCACACATATATATTCGATCATAGTCCTGCTGACCTTCATTTCTCTCGTCTCCTCTCCTCTCTAGAGCATATCTCCACCTCTCCAAGGTATTCTCCACCTGTTCCCTACTCTCAGTACAAATCACAATGTCATCCGCAAAAGTCATAGTCCACAGGAACTCCTGTTTGATCTCGTCTGTCAAACCTATCCAACACCATTGCAAATGAATTGATCCTTGATGTAACCCAACCTCCACCTTGAACGCATCCATTACTCCTACCGCAGACCTCACCACTGTCACACTGCCCTCGTACATATCCTGTACTGCTCTTGCATACTTCTCTGCCACTTCCAACTTCCTCATACAATACCACAACTCCTCTCTAGGCAGCCTGTCGTATACTTTCTCTAAAGCCAAAAAGACACAGTGCAAATCCTTCTACCCTTCTCTATACTTCTCCATCAACACTCTGAGAGCAAACTTCCCACCCGTAGTACTCTTTCCTGGCATGAAACTGTACTGCTGCTCACCAATCATCATCTCCCTTCTTAACCTAGCTTCCACTACTATTTCCCATAACTTCATGCTGTGGCTGATCAGTTTTACTCCTCTGTAGTTACTACAGCTCTGGCCATCACTCTTATTCTTAAAAAATCTGTGCCAATACACTTCTCCACTCCTCAGGCTTCCTCTCGCTTTCCAAGATTTCATTAAACAATCTAGTTAAAAATGCCGCTGCCATCTCTCCTAAACATCTCAATGCTTCCACAGGTATGTTATCTGGACTAACAGCCTTTCCATTCTTCATCCTCTTCATACCTGTCCTTACTCCCTTCTTCCTAATCCATTGCACCTCCTGACCTTCCTGATTGTATTAAATTATATTCCTTGTATAATACAGCACCACTTGTTAGAGTGTGTTTTAAATTTGTACATTTTTCCAGTAAGCAGTGAAACAAAGCTTATGACCCATTAATGGCAACATTGCCCATTTCAGAACATTTCATCTGTAAAAGACCACTCAAACGTCTGTCATTACAATCCACCAACATCAGACAATATGTACAATCTCTGTAGAAGTAAAAGTCATCTGAATAATTCCACATTAAAGAGATCTGTAACTAATGAAGAGGTTGTTGCTAGCAAACTTTATATTTCAGTGTTTCATCTACAAATTCAGAGCCTGCTGCCCTTGAAGAATAAATTGCCTGTGTTACATTAAAAAAATAAAACTATTAGTAAGCTCATAATATTGCAATAGGGAATGGAGGGCAAACTGACAACAGCTTCATAGTTAATAGCCATTTCATCCAAAGGAGGACAAACTCAGGACTGCAGCATCCCCACCCCCTTCCCCCCTTAAAGTGCAACACAGTATCAGCAGTCCATCTACATGCTGTGGGAGTATTACCCACAGATGTGAAGTTGTTCTATCTCGCCTTCATTCTTACTGATTGGTTTGGAGCCGATCCTCAGCTCCGACTCGGCCAAATGGGAAAGCTTGAGGTTTTCAAACAACTCATGGCCTACTCCCTATCCCACAGTGTACTGGTGATCCCCTCAGATCTCGTTTGCCACTGCAGCAGATCGGGTGATTCACCTGCTCTGGTCAGTGAAAAGTGCTTTTTTTCTATAAGTATTTTACATTTTGTAGAATTTTACATAAGTTTGACTATATTAACATAGTTTTGTAGTTAGAGTGCCTTTCTCACTTAGTTTTTCCTGAAAGTGTGATTGTCTTCTTGTTCTTCGTGGCCTGTTTTGAAGGCCTTGTTATACTCCTATCCCCTTTTATCTAGCGTTTTCTTCATAGGTTAGTATGTTTTATAGCCTGTTTAAATTAGAAGGCTAATTTCATAGTTTGGTGTGTGTGTTTTGAAGTTTATTGTAGCCTGTTTAAGTGGAAGGCTAATATCTTATTTCAAGCTCGTTTTTTATTAGAGGGCTTATTATAGTGTGTTATGTGGACCTTCTCCTTTTACACAAAATGTCACAGGATAAGGACAAGGAAAAGGAGGCTAAGCCTTCAGGCTTCAAGAAATGCCCCAAGTGTGGACAAAAAATGTCCATTACTGATGGACACACGAATTGTGTGTACTGTTTAGGTCGCTTACACCTGCAAGAAACTTGTTCCATATGCCACTTGTTTAGTTCTCGAGTGTTACAGAAAAGAAAGAATAAACTGATTATCAAGGGTTTAATTAAATCTTCCTTTCAGGAATCTTTAGATCAGAGTAGGGAAGCCCATGCTAAACAGACTAAGTCTTCAAAAAAATCATCTGCTTCTGGATCTTCAGAACTGAGAAAATCTCCCTCTCCCAGTCAGTCCAAAGCTGATGAAACTTCAACTTCGGCTCTGAGCCAACAGTTGTTACTATTAGGAGCCGGTCTCCGGTATTGGAGCCGGTATCTCCTATTCTAAAATTACCAATATTACAATCTGTGGCTTCTTTCATTCCGTATTCTCAGTTCTCAGGAAGCCTGTCAGACATGGATGTAGATTGTGTGGTGCAGAAGCTTCTGCAGACACCGGCATTTGCCAAGCTTTTATCGGGTCTGACCCCTCGGGCTTTGGAACCGACCATTGCTCCCCCCTCTCCTCCTGTTCCTCTTCTGATCCAACTCGAGGTTTCGGAGCCGGCGTGCTCGGAACTGATGATAGTGGAGCCGTTGGTGCTGAGACCTGCTCCAGGACTTTCAGTAGCGACCTCTCTTAACTACTTTGGTGCCGACCGAAGGGTCTGAGAGCCAACACTCACCGGTCAGGTCCAGGGAGGATAGTCAAACCGATCTTTCGGGTCTGACTTTGCCTCTCTGGGCTTCAGCGTGGGTGAGTTCGGCACCTACCTCTGGCTTGGAGCCTACCATCTTGGTGCCGGCGGAATCTGCTGGATCGTTGGATCCAGGGGTTCTTTGCATCTGAGTTGGGGAGCCTTCGATGCAGTAAGGAGAGCATTGTCCCCAAGAACAACCATTTCATCAGGACCAGCAGCCTCTCCCCCTAAAGTGCCAGTGTCTACTTCATCATTACAGAATCCACAAAAGCGTAGAGACCCAGAGCCTCAGGAAGCCCCATTGGGGTGATCCCTGCTCTTCCGGGAGCTCACCAGAAGCTCTCACTGAGGAGGTTCCTTGGAAGAGGCTATGCAAGAGGAAGCATCTGGACCCTCCTCAGGAATCTGTCACTTTAGACACTGACTTGGATGATTCAGAAGGCTCCCCATGATCACCCTCAGAAGATATCTCCTTTGCAGATATCTTAGAGATTCTCAAACAGAGGGGTGACTGGGAGTCCACCAACCCTGCTAATGACGAGTCAGTCTACCTGAAGCCTTTCGGGTCTCAACCCTCTGCCCCTTGGGTGTCTCCGCCTTTCGACGAACCATGGACTTGGTTTGTCGAAAGGCGTGGGAGTCTCCAGATACAATGAAACCTGTCCCTAGGAGGCCCAATAAGTTTATTACGTCACCACAAGACAAGGCCTTTCTCAACAAGGGAGTCCCTGTTGATGCCATGGTGGTGGCGGCGGCGGCCACCAAGCAGGAGTTATCCGAAACTTCTACGCCGCTCCATCCACCAAATAAAGATTCAAGAGTCATGGACAGATATGGAAAGAGCATGTTTACTTCAGTGATTTTTGCTCTTAGGTCACTGAATTATCTTATGCATTTCACTAGACTGCAACGAGATCTCCTAAAAGAGCTAGGAGGTACTCTACAGGGTTCAGTAGTTGTGGAGGTTTCAGATAAAATATATCCACAGCTTTCCACCCTTAATTCCCTGACAAACTCATCCATGTGTTTGCTTTTGTATGCAGCTGATGCAGCGAGTAGAGCAACGGGTACAAGAATTGCTCTTAGGAGACATTCCTGGATGCTCTTATGTTCTTTTACGGAGCCCTTTAAGTCATCCTTTATCAACACCCCATTGATAGCTCATCCCTTTTTGGACCCAAAGTGAAAGAAATGCTTACCAGGTTTGAACAGGACGGGAATACTCTATCTGCCGTCAGAGTCCGTTTTTCTACTCCTACCAGACCCTACCCCAAAGGTCAGAAAAGTGGAAAGATGTGGTTCCGTAAAACTCAAGGAGCCATTCTGGACACATATGGTGAAACCTGCTCCAGAGGCAGAGGAGGAGGTAATAATGAAACATGCCGCCTACATGGCAGAGGGGGTCCGCAGAACCAGGGTGACAGAGATCAGTTCTTTATGAAGCCCTACCAGCGCTCCCGAGAGGAGGTCCGCCTGTCCATTTCTGGAGGCAGTCGGGGGATGCTTATCTTTGTACCCAGACACCTGGCTAAAAATAACAAAAGACAGCTGGGTACAAAGCATCATATCCAGAGGTTACTCTATACCCTTTTTCGCCCCACCTCCCCTGTAAAGAAAATCCCAGGTGTTCCACCTAGTCACAGAGAACAAGCAACCATAGAAGTTCAAAGGTTGCTAAACAAAAGAGTCATCCAGATGGTTCCCGCAGACCAGATAGGATCCGGAACTTACTCAAGGTTATTTTTAGTTCCACAGAAAACAGGGGTCTGGAGACCCATTTTGGATCTCAGCAGACTGAACAAATCTGTAAAAAAGGTGAATTTCTGGATGGTCACTCTGCAGTCGATAATACTTCCTTTTCTAGGAAAAGACAATTGGATGTGCTCGATAGATCTCCAGGATGCATGCTACCACATAAAAATGGCCAGACCATCCAGAGATCATCTGCGCTTTCAGCTGGGGTCCATTCACTACCAGTTTTGAGCTCTGCCCTTTGGTCTCACTACAGCCCTCAGAGTGTTCACCAAATGTATGGCAGTAGTCACTGCTAACCTGGAACGTTTAGGATTCCAGATGTTTCCATACCTAGACGATTGGCTCCTAACTGCCACCACCAGGCATCAACTCATTCAAGCAAGGGACACTGCTATGAATCTATGCTGTCATTTGGGGATTACCATAAACTCAGAAAAGTCTGCCTTAACGCCATTGCAACATACCGTTTTCATAGGAGCAGACTTGGACACCACCACAATGACCCTAAAACTTCTGCCAGAAAGGGTTTATACTCTTTAACAACAGGTTCAAACTCTTCTCTCAAAACAAAAAGCCCCAGCGTCCATGGTTCTCAAATTGTTGGATACAATGGCAGCAGCCATCATTGCAATTCCACTGGGTCGGATGCACATGCACATACTACAATGGCTCCTTTTCACACACTGGTCATTTCAAGATCTCCCAATATCTCATCAGATCATAATCACGAAGTCTTGCAGAAGGGATCTCCAAAGGTGGCTAATATCGCATTGGGTAACGACGGGCCGTCTTTGTCCTACCAACCCCCATAGCCATAGTGACCACGGAGACTTCCCTGATAGGGTGGAGATGGTATTATCAGGGAAGAACAGCCCAAAGCATATGGAATCATTATGAGGCCAATCGGCATATCAATGTCCTAGAGACGAGGGCGTTTTTTTGTTAGTGTTGCAGTCCTTTCAAGACTCTCTTCCTCAGGGGACCATTGCGATAAATACAAACAACATGTCAGTAGTCTGGTACATCAGCAAACAAGGAGGAACCAAGTCTTATCCCCTGTGTTGAGAGGCCCTGAGAGTATAGCAGTGGGCAACCTCCACCCAGCGCTTTCTGACAGCAACGCATATCCCGGAGAGGTCCAACATCTTAGCAGACAAACTGAGCAGGGCAATTCTGTTGCCTCATGAGTGGTCCCTAAAGAAAGATGTAGTGCAAAGGATATTCCGCAAATGGGGCCAGCCTTGCTGCGACCTCTTTGCCACTCCCACAAATATGAAATGCAGCAGCAACTTTGCCCTAATTTCCCCTCAAGAGGATGCCCTAAGGGATGTACTTGTTCATGATTGGCCCCGGGTCTTTTTTATGCTTTTCCACCTTTTCCACTGATACCCAAAGTTTTACAGAAAGCCAGTGCTCTGAGAAAGACAATCATTCTAATAGCCCCCCCTACTGGTCTTGCCAGATTTGGTTCCCCTTTCTTCGTCCTCATCTGTTGGAAAACCCTGAATCCTTGACCCAGTTCCAGACCTCCTGATTCACTCATCGGGGGCTCTCCATCCATCGCTTCAGTCCCTCAGATTTACAGCTTGGCTGCTCCACTTCCAAACATGGCCAGGTTACAGAATCTTTCAGCTGCAGCACAGCAATTTTTGACATCCTCTCACAAATCATCTACCAGAAAGTTACATCTCAGCAAATGGAAAGGTTTTTCAATATGGGCATTACAAAATGATATCGATGCTTATTTAGCTCCAATCTCCTCTGTTTTAGAATTTTTGACTAAGCTTTTCAATGAAGGGGCAGCCGCTGCTACTGTTTGAGTTCAATTGGCTGCAATATCTAACTTTCATCTTTGTGATGAAGGATCCAGTATCATGTCACATGGACTTTCCAAGGCATTTCTCAAAGGTACTTACTATGCATTTGAGAGCACCCATTAAATCTCCAATTACTCCGTGGAATCTGAATTTTGTTCTTTCAAGAATCATCCTACCCCCCCTTTGAACCAGCCTCATGTGACCTAAAGTATCTCACATGGAAAACTATATTTCTAGTAGCCATTACGTCCGTTTGGAGGGTTTCAGAGTTACAGGCCTTATCCATTAAACCACCATATCTAATTTTTCATAATGATAGTTTCTCTTCGGACTAATCCCTCAATTTTATCAAAAGTATGTTCAGAAATGAGCCTCAATCAGTCCATAAAGTTGCCTGTTTTCTTCCCTGAATATGGCAGTAAGGTGGAGTATATGCTGCACAAGGTTGATGTTCACAGACAGCTACAATTCTATCTAGATAGGACCAAGGATTTCAGGAAAACAGAACAGCTCTTCATTTATTTCTCAGATTCCAAGAAAGGAGCTCCTATTGTGAAAACCACTTTATCAGAATGGTTATCGGATTGTATTTCCTTTACCTATTCTTCAGTGAATATACCCCTACAAAACAAAATAAAGGCCCACTTAACTAGAGCTGTCTCCATCTCTTCAGGCTTCACTGCTAAATTACCGATAGATACTGTTTGTGCAGCAGCCACTTGGTCAAGCCTGCATACTTTTATCACTCATTACAAAGTAGATAGGGCCTCCAGGGACAGGGCTTCATTTGGTTCCACTGTCCTGAAGAATATACTCCTGTGAGCCACACAGGAAGGATGGTGCTTGGGACGCTGACCCATCAGTAAGAATGAAGATGAGATAGAACAACTTCACATAAAGAAATTATGAACTCACCATAATGTTTCATGCGAGTTGTTCATCTCGCCTTCATTCTTACGTCCCACCCTCCAACCCACATCCAGGCTTCTTGAGGAGTGAGATTTAAGGCAAAGCATGGCTGTATGTGAACCTTATCTAGTGTTTTTCTATACTAATGGTATATCAAGAGTGGCATATATATATATATATATATATATATATATATATATATATATATATATATATATATATAAATACATACATATAATATTTCTTAGCAGCAAACAAGATTTAGGGAGTTACCAGTGCATCATGGGATAGGGAGTAGGCTACGAGCTGGTTGAAGACCTCGAGCTTTTGCATTTAACCGAGTTGGATCCGGGGATCAGCTCCGAACCCATCAGAAAGAATGAAGGCGAGATGAACAACTCACATGGAACATTATGGTGAGTACATAACTTCATTTTTTGTGCATCAAAAGTCAGTATGCTACCTGTTGTGCAATGACCATTTGCTAAACAAAACAGTTGTGTTGAAAATAAACATAGCACGAGCAGCAATAAACTTATTTTCCCTTGAAGCTCACAATTCCTTGAAAATGCACTGAAGCTGACTCGCAATTCCTTGGAACTGCACTGAAACTCATTTTTTACTAGTGCAGTGGCAGTTATAAAGGATTCAGGCTATTGTGTTCTGTAATTAAGCTACAGGGTTTGAGCCTGAGGAAATCAGTTAACCTTCCATCAATCTCCTAAGGCGTTTGATATATACATACGTGTATACACGCACCAGTGGACTAACGGTTGTCCGTGCAGTATTTAAATTCCATGCACAGAACATGTATAAAGGAGTAAGCAATAGGTGCATGCATCGACACACACACACACACACACACACACACACACACACACACACACACACACACACACACACACTTTAATAACCCACACACACACACACTTTAATAACCAGTGGATGAATGGTCATCCAGGCAGCATTTAAATTCTGCAAACAGAATGTAGAAAAAGGAGTAAGCAACAGGTGTGTGCATTGACACACTTACAGACACAGACGGAATTCTTAAAGGAGAAAGCTCTTAAATGATGCAGCTCTCGTTGATTTTAAAAAGCAAGGTTGCACCCCCTTACTGTTTGCACCTGAGGCGGGCTGCACCCTCCTCCCCCACAGTAGTAGTCCTCTGTTGACAGTACAAGATCCTTCAAGATTCATGATCAGTTGGTTGTAGCCTATTAAGGTAATTTTAAGGGACAGTTAGTGTTGGACAGACATTTACAAATGGTTATTCCATACTTGCTTTCTGTTACTCTCACCATAACAAGACAATTCCTTGCAAAGTCAGGGCTGTCTTCAACAGGACTCCGGCTACTTCTGTGGCTTCTTGGAAAAGGGTGGACTTTTAGAAATTACTAAGAGAAACAACTTTATTGAACACTATAAATTAGTTTCTTTCTGTAGGTCCAGAATACACTTTGCTAGGATTACTCTCCTTGGGTTTTTGGACTCTCATCCATTTTTCCTCTTCCCTCTTTGCTAAGCTCTGGTATTCATCCCTTGTAGCTTAGGTTACTGTAACCGTGATCTTATGATGAACATAGTACAGTTGTGTAAATAAATATACCATAACAGTAGATTTTCAAATAGAGAACTTTCACCCTGACAAATTCCAACAAGAACTAAACTCATGTAATTGGTCTATTCTAAAACACCTCCCCTTAGAGAAAACAGTAGCATACTTTAACAACAAATTCCTTGAGATCCTTGATTGGCATGCACCTGTTCGTTCAAAGAGAACCAAGGCAAAAATTGCGCCATGGCTTTCTATAGAGTCTAAACCCAAAATTACCCTCAGAAACAAAGCATGGGCTTTATGGCGTTCTTCTAAAGACCCTCAAGATCACATTAAATACAGGCAATCCAGGAACGAAACCAAAAAATCAATTTTACAAGACAAAAAACAACACTACTGTAATTTACAAACAGTAAATCAAAATAACCCTCAGAAGTTTTGGGCAGGTTTAAATAATCTACTACATCCTGGACAAACTTCAACCCCAATCCCTGCTGCTACTATTGATAAAACCCCTGAAGATGTTTCTGATAGTTTTTAACCAATTCTTTACTGAGACATTTCAAGCCCTAGCTAGCCAACTACCTCCTAGCTCCCCTGGTCCTGAAAGTAGCACCCCTAGAAACCTACTCGCATTTGGCTTCCAACCAGTCGGCACTTCACTTATCCATAGCTTGATCAAAAAATTAAAACCCACTACACTTTCTGCTGATCAACTCCCTACCAAGTATGTACAAAAATCAGCTGATGCTATTGCTTACCCTGTCTCAATACTAATCAATCGAACCTTAGTAGAAGCTAAAATTCCCACCATCTGGAAAATATCCTGTGTAATCCCACTTCACAAAGGAGGCAGCTCTACTGAATTCTGCAATTGTAGGCCAATAGCTATACTCTCTCCACTTGCAAAGATTATGCAAAAATGTATTCATAGACAACTCATGCACCACCTAATCCAGAATCGCCTTATGGCAGACACTCAGCGTGGCTTCCGTCCTCATCACAGCACTACTTCAGCCCTCCTAGCCTTTACCAACACCATAAACCATAATCGCAACAATAATTATATATCCTCAGCCCTCTTTTTGAATCTTTCCAAGGCATTCGATATGGTTGATCACCAACTTTTAATCCACACCCTGCAAACATTCTGTCTAGATACTGGAGCCCTCCAATGGTTTCAATCCTACCTGAATGGTCGACAGCAGGCTGTCCTCTGGCAGAACAAACTCTCTAACACCCTTGGAGTACCACAAAGCTCTATACTAGGGCCCTTGCTGTTATCCATCTTCATTAATGACCTTTATACTGTCATCCCAAAAGTCAGCTGTATCCAATATGCTGATGACTCTACTCTGATTTGCCCAGCCACCTCTCAGTAGAGTTATGGTCAGCTACCCAGACCACCTTTAATACAATGGAAAACTGGCTTTCCGAACATTGTCTGATCCTAAATCCCCAAAAAACTAAAATGCTGTTATTTTCACCAACACGTAGGTCTACCGCTTTCACCTGTACCATAAAATCAAATGATGGCACAATAATCTCCCCTGACCCATCTACAAAACTATTAGGTGTCATCATAGACAATCTAAAATTTGACCTACATGTTAACCAAACTATCAAAACCATCAATAAAAAACTAGGGTCACTTTACAGAATAAAAGCCTTCCTAACCCCTCCAGCTAAAATTGCCATAGCTTGCTCTCACCTTCTTTCAACCCTTCTGTATGCATCCCCTCTGCTCTCGAATTTAAACAAGACTGCCCTTAACAAACTCTCAATTTGCTACAACCACATTGCCAGGTTTGCCACTGGGCTGCCTTTTAGGACACATCATTGCATCAATCTAAATCAGCTTGGGTGGCTTGAACTACCCAGCCTAATCCAGTATAACCAACTGATTATGGCCTATAAAATCCTCTATAATCCGGACAATACTCCTGCACTTAAAAATATTATCATCCCTATAACAATCCTAGACCGCTTCGATCCTCTAACAAACTACTAATTCAGACGAGCAAAATTAATAACACAGCCAGTGATTCTCTCTTTGCAAACTCTGTAAGTAGATCCTGGAACTCTCTTCCAGCTGATATTACCTTACTTTCCACCTTAGGTCAATTTAAAACTAGACTCAAACAACATTTGTCACTTAACTGGCTATGTCAATGGATCAAGCCTGGCTAACTCTCTCTAGAATGTGTAAAAATCTGTTAACCAGTTTACTGTGTAATTTAATTTAATCCTGACTTGTGCTCAGGTTTAACTGTAACCTGTGGAACTTGTTTAACTTGCTTACTTATGTAATCTCTGTAAATAGTCTGTAATATGTAATGCTGGTATTATGTAATGCTGTATCTGCTTACCCGTGGAGCTTTTCTCCCCGGGTCTCTGCTGAAAATGGACATGCATCCAGTCGGACTATCCCGGTCAACAAATGTAAAATAAATAAATAAATAAAAATAACTGTTGGCATAGCAGCACCCTCCCTCCATCCCCAGTCTGATTTTGTTTTGTTTTTTTTTTTTTAACATTTTGCCAGGGAATTGATATATATGTTTCCCCTTTTTCACAGTACATATCTAGCTGTCAGAGCTCTAGTCTCCCTGTTCTGAGTCAGTAAAGCACTGAAGTTTTGTTGACCTAACCACTATTTTATCTTGTTTTTCTCAAACTGTGCATTTGCTAGAGTGCATGGAAGGTGTCCTAAAGCTTTGGAAGCTGCCCGGTTGGTCTGCTCCTTGGCAGGGCACATCATATTGCTTAAGCTGCTGCAACAGTGAGGTGTTCAAACATCTACAGATACAATAAGTTTTTTTATGATTTAGTGAAAGTTAAGGATTTGCAATGCATCAGCATGGTATTGTACATTACTAGTCAATGATGAGAAAGGAAGATCTCCGTTACTTTTTTTGAAGCTGTCTCGCTATGATAAACTCCTTTAACATAGCGAGACAGTGTCTAAAAAGCAACGGAGATCTTGCGTTCTCCGTTGCTGTAAAAAAAAAAGACATACTAATGGAAAAAGTCCGGACGAGCTGACCTTTTTCCATTAGTATAAGTCTGATTTACAACGTGCACGTTGACAAATCAGCATGCATGTTTTGGAATATTAATGGGGGTCGTTGTATAATTTGTATTACCCCTTTTGTGAGTGATGGCATTATGTGTAGAAGCTGTTGTAAGTATTAACAGAAATAGGTTAGATATTTGTCCTGTCACTATTACACAGTGTCTTAACATTCATGAGCTGCATACATAATGTCTTGGGTTCTAATTCTGTTTATTAATTGTCCCTGCAACGAACTGCACTATTAGAATACTCCCAGTGACACAGATTTGATAAACAGTATTAATAAACCTTCTGTGGCTGCTATCATGTCTGCCCTTATTGCACCTATATACTTAAAGCTTAAATAAACTGTATCCCAAAAAGAACATTGCTGTGCACTTTTGTTTTATATCTTGGCTTGACCTTGGGTAACTGAGTGATTGTTTTGGTATCATATTTTCACAGCATTGCTACAAAAAAAGTGCCCTTAAGTGATGATGCAGCCACCAGTGATAATGTATTCACTTACATGTGCATGTGCGACTCTTGTGTGATCTTTTCCATAACAGTTGTTACTCCTGTATGTCATCTTGCAGAAACAGTATGCATAGCTTGGACATAGGCTGTGCATTTTATTTTCTGAAAGAAAATGCTTTGCAAATGCAGTGAACTGAGTAGACTCTTGGCAGCAAATCTGTGTATGTAGACATTTCTTATTGCTGACAGAAATCATTATGTATAAGCCGTAAGGGAATGCAAGATGTTCTTCGTTTTCCATTGCTGCAGTCCTTACTATTGGGGTATAGTCCGCGTCCAGTCGGCCCGAATACCAGAGTATAAGGCTGACGTCGGTCAGGGCGCATTAGACTGACGTCAGTACGTCAGGGTACTAATGCGCATGACCGACGTCATATCCCCAGTCTTTTTTGCCGCATGGTCCGATGCAGAAGCAGTTTTGCGAGTGCAGGTTGGCGTTCTGAAATATTTCCGAAACCGGAGTTTCAGACCGAAACAGAGTTGGCTAAGTACCCCGTTGGGGAACATTTTGGTTTTTTCTTGCCTCAGTATTTTACCGGATGTCAGAAAAGTGAATAACTGTATTTCTTGTGGGAAACAGATACCTCATAGGGATTACCATACCTTGTGTATACCTTGTTTAGGGCCTGAGCACGGCGTTGTTGGTTGCCGCTCTTGTGCTAGGTTTAACAAACGCACTATTAAGAGGAGGTTAGACTGTGCCAGGTTAGTGTTTGGGAAGCGTTGCAATTATAAAATGCCGTCGGATGCTCCGACGCCCGCTTCGTCAAGAAGCGCAAGGACAAAACAGTGAAGCCTAGGGTTGATGAACCGGCAGTCCCGGACGTCGGTTCTTTAGAAGGCTCAGTGGAGCCAGAGGTTTTGCCAGGAGTTTCTATGGAGTCTCAGGCAGAAACTTTATTGTTACAGGATGTGCCTTCTCAGGAGGTAGGCCAGGCTGAGGGGCTTCTCAGGTAACTGTTCTTCCCTCTCTTCCCAAGGTAGTTAGAGCCTCTCCTTCTGTTGCCAAAACTTCTTTGAGAGGTAGGCCTAGTTCAGCTTCAGTGGGGGCTTCTCCTAGCATTTCGGGTTCTGTGCCTAAGAAACATATGCTTAAAATGGCAGAAGATTTGATTACTATGATTAGAGGTTCTATGCCCCGCCTGATAAGAGGCCTAGGGTGGAACCGGAGTTTGATAGTTTTGAACAGTGTTCAGAGGCTTCAGAGTCTTCTGGAAGACTTGCAGGAGTATCCTACTTATTCTGATTCTGATGTGGATGATTCCACTCCAACAGCTTCTCCTCCTGAGGATTTCTCATTTTCAGAGACTCTGCATTCCATGAGGGAGCACTTTAAATGGGAAGGCCAGGATTACTCTGATTCAGGAAAAGGCTTAGGGAATTCTTGTTTTTGCCCCAGCATAGGCCCTTAGCTATTCCTCCTGTGTTGAATGTGGTGGAAGATGTTTTTGCAGAGGCTTCCCTGAATCCTGACTCTTTGCCTCCTGCTCCTGTTAAGCCTGATAGGTATTATAGGGTGCCCGAAGCTCATAAGTATTTGTTTAAGAGTCCTAGGGCGGACCCAGAAACTATTTCTCAAGGGCCTAAAGGTGTTAAGGCTTCTGTGGTTAAAATTCCTGTTCCCACTGATAAAGAGGCAAGGGCTTTGGACAGGTGGGGAAAGAAAGTGTATACTTCTTCCACTCTAGCCATGAGAGCGTTGAATTGTCAGTTTCACATGCTAAAATATCAGAATTATCTCCTTTCACAATTAAAATCTAAGGTGGATGCTTTGGCGGAAGGTATTGAGTGTAAAGAGTTGCTGGACTTGGTTCATGTGTCTGAGCAAGTGGGTAAGCATTCTTTGCAATGTGGTTTTGATGCTGCACAGGCCTCCTCGAGGGTGGCTGCTACTAGTTCTGTTCTTCGCAGGCATGCCTGGTTGAAGGATCAGAATTTAGCTGAGCATGTTAAGACAAGGATTGTGGATGCTCCTTTACAATCTGATGTGTTGTTTGGATCGCCTGTGGAAGCAGTTTTAAAGAAAATGGAGGACAAAGCTAAGTCTATGCAAACTGTTAAAGATTTTTTGCAGGTGCAGCCACCGAAGTTTAGTAGAAATTGGCCTGCTAAGGGGTGGACATATCCTGCCTATGATTCCCAGTCTAGGGGTAGGTCTAGACGTGGTAGGGGCAGGGCTCAAGGTTCTTTTAGGCCTAGGACAGGGAGTTCACCTGCTCAGACTTCTGGTGAGGGCAGGGGTCAGTCCTTTCGTAAACAGACCCAATGACCTGTCTTTTCAGCTGCCAGTAGATTCTCGTCTGGCAGCTCCTTTGGGAGGAAGACTGTCTCTTTTCAAAGAAAATTGGGATTTAATTACTCAAGACAAATGGGTGTTGGATATCATTCACCACGGTTACAGATTTTATTTCCATACAATGCCCCCTTTCCAAGGCATGCCAGACGTTCCTCCTCCACAAAGAAAGGAGGCTCACAAGCAGGTTTCTCAGTTACTCCAGATGGGGGCCATTCAGCCAGTCCCTGTATCAGAAAGGGGCCTAGGATTTTACTCTCGCCTGTTCCTAGTACCAAAGAAGGGGAACACGTGGAGACCAATTTTGGATTTATCTCTCCTCAACACTTTTCTGGACATTCCCAAGTTCAAGATGTTGACGTTACAACAGCTTTTACCTCTGCTGGGCAAAGATCACTGGATGGTAACTTTAGATCTCAAGGAAGCTTACCTTCATGTGCCTATAAGGCTAAGTTGCAGGAAGTATCTGCGGTTTCGAGCTGGAAATTCTCATTATCAGTTCTCTGCATTGCCCTTTGGCTTATCTACTGCCCAGAGTATTCACAAAGGTTTTGGCTCCAGGGATAGCTTACTTCAGGGTTCAAGGAATTCAAATCTATCCTTTCTTGGGCGACTGCCTGATTCTGGCTCAAGAAAAGGAAGACCTTCTACAGCATCTGGAATATGTTATAGCAGTGCTAAGTTGCCTAGGGTATTCTGTGAGCGAAATAAAGTCCAGTCTAGTACCCTCTCAAGACATGTGCTTTCTGGGTGTGAGACTGAATACAGCAGCCCAGATGGCCTTTTAACCCCGGACAAACAAAAGAGTCTGTCACTTTACTTCCATCAACTATCTCATCAGTCCGTGCTGACTGCAAGGACAGTCCTTCAAGCATTAGGGTTCATGGCATCTTGTATTCTGGTGCTTCCCAATGCCAAACTGCATATGAGGAAGCTACAATGGTATCTCAAAAATGTATGGACACAGCACTGCCAGGATTTGGACACTGTCATTCAAATAATACCTTGCCTTCAAAAAGAATTCTTGTGGTGGGCTCAGGAATGTCACCTAAACAAGGGACTCTCTGTGACCCGGCCAGAGGCAAGTCAGATTTTAACGACAGATGCCTCGGATATTGTTTGGGGAGCTCATCTAAATGGAAAGTGGATACAAGACAAGTGGCCTGCCAGACTACAGCATCTACATATCAACATGAAGGAGATGTTAGCAGTCCAATTTGCATTAATGGCTTTCAAGGAGTTACTTCTTCCAGGGCAGGTGTTGATTCTAACAGACAACACAACTGTCATGTGGTACATCAACAAGCAAGGGGGAACACATTCTTATCCTCTATGCAGGCAAGCAATGATTTTATGGGAGACTGCTAAGCTTGCAACTAACTCTTCAGGCAAGGTTTCTGCCAGGAGCACAGAACTCCTTAGCAGATGTGTTAAGCAGACAAATCATGGATCCCCACGAGTGGAAACTGGATCTTCATGTATTTCAGAAATTGACAGTGTCATGGGGAACTCCAGACATAGATCTGTTCGCTTCTCCACTAAACCACCAGCTGCCAAAGTATTGCACAAAGGGGTTTCATCACACAGCTTGGAAAGTGGATGCTCTGTCTTTCAGTTGGAAAAACCTTCATGTGTATGCCTTTCCACCTCTGCCTCTTCTTCCAAAGGTACTATTAAAGGTCAGACAAGACAGGCCAAGGATGATTTTGATAGCTCCAGATTGGCCTCGGCAACACTGGTACCCACTACTACGGAGTCTGGTAAAGAAGCCTCCATGGCCTTTACCTCTGATTCCTCATCTGTTATCTCAGAAGGACGGTCATCTGCTCAATGTCAAGCTTCACTCTCTTCATCTAACAGCCTGGCATATTCTGTGTTGAATCACAGCAGGTCTCAACTTCCTCAACAAGTTTTAAATGTGATTATGGAAGCTAGAAGACCTAGTACAAGGAGAGTGTCAGAAAAATGGAAGAGATTTTTATTTTGGAGTACAGCAAAGAATTTGGAGATTTCTGAGCCTAATTTGAGTGTGGCTCTTCAATATCTTACTGAGTTATTGGACAAAGGTTTGTCTTTCTCTTCCATTAAGATTCATGCTGCAGCAATTTCAGCTCACTATGATTGTGACCCACCTTTGTTTTCGCATCCTTTGTTCAAGCAGTTTCTTAGAGGGGCAAAGAATATAAGACCCCCGTAGAGCTCCTACTCCTGCTTGGGATCTCAATTTTGTGTTGGAAAAACTTACTCTACAACCTTTTGAGCCTGCAGCTACTGCTGAATTGAAATACTTGTCATGGAAGACTGCTTTTTTGTTGGCTATTACTTCTGCAAGAAGGGTTTCTGAGTTGCAGGCCCTTATGGCAGTAGAGCCCTTTTTGATTTTCCATAAGGATAGGGTATCATTACGTACTAATCCTTCCTTTATGCCTAAGGTGGTTTCTAGTGTGGCTTTAAACCAAACTATTCATTTGCCTACGTTTTATGCAGACCCTCAAAATAAAGGGGAAAAGATTTTGCACACTTTAGATGTACACAGGCAATTGCGTTATTATTTAAGCAGGACTAAGGATTTTAGGCAGTCTCAGCAGTTGTTTGTTTCTTTTGCTTTGAGTTCACAGGGCAAGCCTGTGTCAAAACAAACTATTTCTAGGTGGATTGGCTTTTGCTTTGCATTTTGTTATTCCCATCATGGCAAGGAGATTCCAGCTGGGATTAGGCCTCATTCCACTAGGGCTACTGCCACTTCAACAGCATTTCTAAGGGGGTGGCAACTAAGGATATTTTGGAAGCAGCTACTTGGAGTTCAGTGCATACTTTCTCTAAGCATTATCACCTTCCTATCTACTCTAAGTCTAGGGCTGGTTTTGCCACAGCTGTTTTGCAAGGCATGTTGTCAGCTCCTACTTCTTTATGATTTGCCAGCCTCCCTTACCTCTGCTTTGGGATTCTACCCAATAGTAAGGACTGCAGCAATGGAAGGCGAAGAAGATAGTACAGTTTTGTAGCTACCATAAATGTAGATGTTCGAGGATTCCATTGCTTCACTCCAATTTACCCTCCCTCCTTCGCCTCTGTGTTTAGGGGTCGTTGTGTAGGTGAGTTTACAGGCTTATATTTTTGTATATATTCTTGTATATATTGTACATGTTTTTGGTGCAGGTATTTTGGGACTTGTCTTTTTAGGGTCTTCTGACATCTGGGGCAAGAAAAGACTGAGGATATGACGTCGGTCATGCGCATTAGTACCCTGACGTACTGACGTCAGTCTAATGCGCCCTGACCGACGTCAGCCTTATACTCTGGTATTCGGGCCGACTGGACGCGGACTATACCCCAATAGTAAGGACTGCAGCAATGGAATCCTCGAACATCTACATTTATGGTAGGTACAAAACTGTACTTTTTTTTACATGATTTTCCCTGACCTTCTGTTCAGGATGTCTTTTTTTTTTTAGCTAGGTGCACTGACGATTATTTGTCACTGTAAGTTTTCATGCAGTTTGATGTTTTCCATCCTTCTTATTCCAAATGAAATCATTTTGATGAACAGGTCTGCATAATTAGTTGAATTTTTGTTGTGCTGCTTTTAGTAAAAGTATTGAAACAATGAGTGCAGCTGCTCAAATGTGGAGAAAGGAGCTTTGTAATGACTGTCCTAACCAAGAAAAATCAGGCTGCTAGTTTAATGAGCATGCAGTCAGGTAGCCTTACTGTAACTCATGTCTCATTCATAAAGTAATAGCATCCCAGGCAGGCTTTAAGTTTGTTTTCTGAACAAACTAACTTGTAAACTGAGTCAAACTCTTGGTGAGCAGACCATGCATACTTGCCTTTCTCGGCTTGTTATTTTCTGAAAGTAAAACCATGTACTGCATGTGTACTCTGGTGGCCAGCTGGCTCACTGACAGGACCCACAAGGTCAAAACAGGCGCCTCCATCTCTGACAGCAGACCTGTCACTAGTGGTGTTCCCCAGGGATCTGTCTTGGGACCCCTACTGTTTGTCATCTACTTCTCAGAGGACCAGACGAAGGCAAAAGGCCTGTGACTGACCAAGTTTGCAGATGACTAAGTTGAGTGCTGTCATTGACTCCCTAAATGATGATAACATACTGTAAGAGGGTCTCACAACAACAAATGACTGGTTCCAAAGTCATTGCCTTAAGTTAAATGCAAAAAAAATGTATTATCATACCATTTGGCAAAAAACACGGCCCCTACTGATTACCACATCAATGGCAACCCCCTAAGCACACAACCTGTCTTGAGAGACCTGGGTACTCAGGTTGATAACAATCTCACATTCGACCATCACATAGCGGCAGTGGTCAGAAAAGCATTTTACTTGGTTCATCTCATAAGTAAAGGGATTGCATCCAAAAAAAGGAGGTCATTACCTCTCTGTACTCCTCCCTCATTAAGCCAGTAATTGAGCATACCTCTCCAAACACGTGCACCAACTGGAAAGGCTACAAAAATGCCTTACAAAGAGAATCCATGGCCTCCAATACCTGTCCTATGTGGACAGGCTCAAATCACTATAACTCTACTGGATATCGTACAGATTGCTCAGAGGTGATTTGTGTCTTGCCTACAAGGCAATATCGGACCCTGCCCTTCTAGAGATGCTCCTTATCCGTAAGTTTAACTCCTCCTGCATTACCCACTCGAAAGGCTTAAATCTAATATTCAACATCAACAAAACCTGCTGGAGAGACAGGTTTGTCTCCCAGAGGCTGCCCCGTCTCTGGAATAGACTTCTCATACATGTCAGAGTACCTCACTGACCTCTTCAAGTGCAACACTGAGTGGATGGGAAACCAGAAATTTATCCCAGGGGTTCCACCTTTGTCCCTCACTGACAGGGGCAACAGGTGCTGACTGAGGTTTCTTTTTTGGGGATAAACTCTTGACTAGGCTTGTAAGGGCCCCAGGGCCATTAGCCTAGTAACTTCATATGATCCTGTGTATTATCCCAGTTATTCTCATTAGGGGTAATATATAATTATTGATCAGGGAATGGGTAAGGCCATTCTATAACCAAATGGGATAGGTTAATTTAAGCTCAGAAAGGGAAATTGACTAGGCTTAAAATGGTCCACTAGGGCAACCAGCCTAGTGTATGCCTGTGAAAGTGTAAGACATTATAGTACATGGCCCTTCTTGCTGTAAACTGAATAATAAAACTTATTTATCCAGTTCTTTGTGGTTCTGAGGATCTGTATTCGACTGTAACTCTGGAATTTGTATGGCTTGTTAATTGAGGGATATAATATTGTGGAAACCATCCCTCATTGTTCATTGTGTGTGAGTATTGATAGGACATGTCTGATGAAAGGAGGAGCTTATTAGACATTTTTCATAGGTTATTAGGCCAGTGACAACAAGGCCCCTTAAGCCTAGCTTTGCACCCCAAACTATTTGAATCCTGATTATCATGAGCATTTATGGGGGGCATCTTAGTAGGGAGGTAACTAAAAATTTGTAAGGGGGTCTTGGTTAGGGTAATACTTTTCTTATTGATGGTCTCTGTTCATAACACACATGGAGGCAAGACCTTGCGTAGATTTACGATTTCTCATCCAGTTGTCAAGGTTTAGTTTGAATAGGGTCAGTGATGAGCTCTGTTTTACATGGATGAGGAGCCCATTCCATAGTGCAAGGATCCTTTGGGACACATACCTGTCTAGCATGTTCTTTTTATGTCACAAGCGAAGTTCAAATCCCTGGATCTAGTGCTTCTGATGCAGTTTGTTTTGCACACGTGCAATATATCCATCAGGGCTGGATCTGAGGAAGCCTTGTAAGCCAGGCAAAGATCCCTTTTCAGTGATTTGTAGGAGACTGAATACAAAGACACAGAGCCTCTAGGCAATCAGTGTAGCACATGGTATTCATTCCCTGAATTCTTCTGGTGAGAAACCTTTCTGGGCATTCCGATTGTTGCGAGAGTCTGGTTAAATACATGCAAAAGAGGGCAGTGTATTCAATTGTAAGACTAATAAGGGCTGAGTAGAGTGATACTAGAACATCGTTGGACCTAGATGACATACCCTTACCTATAAGTTGAGTGACATAGAAAAAGTTTCTTATCATAGCTACACGTTGGTCAAAGGCCAGATTGCTGTTTATATATGTTCCCAGATCCTTAACTTACAGGGTCGCCTCTTAGGGGTGTTTTATTGGTGGAGTTATTAAAACACTCTTAGGGGTGTTTTATCGGTGGAGTTATTAACTTGAGTTGACAGTTTCCCAAAGGGCATTATAATACATTTTTGGCATTGCACTTTAGGCGAAGGCTTTGACACCAGTCATTTGTCTGTATTAAACACACTTTTATGATCTTGGTGTCTTGGGGTGAATCTGTAATAGCACCCAATTTACAGTCATCTGAGAACTCAGTAGGCTGGAGACCTTGAAAGTTAGCCTTGACTTCGGAGAAGTACATGCCAAACAGGAGCAGGCCCAGCATGGAGCCCTGGGATACTCCACTGATGATCCATCTCTTGGTGGTGGTGGTCTCACCGATCTTGACTTCTTGGCTTTTGTCTGTGAGCTAGCCAGCAATCCACCAAGTTATGTAAGGATTTACACCTAGCTCAGAGAGCTTGTCAATAATGTCTCAATGGGGTATTGTATTGAATTTCTTAGCCAGGTCAAGATATGCAGTATGCACTGTTTTACCCTCGTGGATTGCTTGGTGACCCTGTAAAAGAAGCCTAACAGGTCAAGTAGACATGACCTTCCTTAACAAAGATGGGATGCGTCCAATATCTGTGGGTTTGCCAGTGTCCTTGTTTACCGTTTCTCTGAAAAATTCATTCCAAGGATTTGCATATTAGGCTTGTTTGACTGATGAGTGTGTAGTTCCCTGGATCAGGTGACAGTCCACCTTTGTGTATGGAAATGACAGTTGTGGTCATCCATTCACTTGGAATGTAGCCTGTGTCAGTGCTGTAGTTGAAGAGTACCTCAAGTGGTTTTGATAGGTCATGTTTTAAACTCTTTAGGAGGCATCTGGGGATGTTGTCAGCACCTATGGAGGTGGTGTTCTTAGCTTTAGGGAATGCTGCCAGCACATGGTCCCTGCTGATAGCTGCAAAGTATGTTGGAGGGGGATTTCATCTGATGGAGCTGGGAGGGAGTGAGGGCGGTGAAGTTTGAACTGAACTTATCAACCAGTAGATTTGCTATGTCACCCAGATCGGTGGAGATGGTACTGTTCACCACCAGTTCAGCACACTGCTGTGCGCTACCTCTTGAGTTTTCAGACATAGCTGAAGAAGGCCTTCTGATTTTCCTTGGCCTATGAGGTTATCCTGATGTTAGAGATGGCATTGTTGGATTTAATTAGACCTTTTAGTTTCTTGTTAGTTGTATGAGAGCACTTGTCTTTTTAAGGGAGTTGCTTTTCCTGATTTATGTTATTAATTTTCTTCTTTTATTATATACCCTGTTTAAGTGAGGATTCCACCAATGTGGTTTGCTTTCAGTTTATTTCTGGTAGGTATGGCATCTTCTATATGGACATTCACATGTTTGCATAGGGACTCTGTGAATAATTCTGCATAGATAGCTGTGGTGTCGGGGTTAGGGGGAACCTTTAATTTTGACAGACTATCACTTAATAGGATGTAGTTTGCCTTTGAATGTTTCCTAACTGTTAATGGTTTGGCTAGGGTTTCTGGGTTGATTTTTACATCAAATGAGACAACTTTGTGATCTAACCTCACTAGTGAGGTTGTGACATGGGGGTGGTCACAACACTCTTCCATTTTGGTGAGTACCAGATCCAAGGTATTTGATTCTGTGGTTGTAGTGTGCACTATCTGTTCTTGTGTGGTTGTGTTAAAGTCCAGGAAGCAGTGAATCTGTGAGTTTGAGGCAGCATACATTTCCAAGTCTGTAGTGGAGTCCCCCATGAATAGTGTTTGATTGGATGGTGAGCACCTCTGATAGGTTTAAGTAAGAGCTGTGAGATGCTCGTGGCACAGATGGTAACTTGTAGCTAACCATGATATGGTGAGGGACCTTATCTGTTGTGACTTGCATGTGGATGAGCTCCATGGATTTTTCCTGTTTAACTAACCTGGCGGTATGTTTGTTGCTAACTTAGATTGAGACGTCTCTGTTTGGCCCCAGTGTGTGCTATTGTTGGTTTAAATGTGCGGAAAATACTGTAGCCTTGCACTGCCTTACCAAGTTTCATGTAGACTTTTCAGTATGTTGGTAGTTTTGTCTTTTTTGTTATTACCTAAAAAGGCTGTATGGTCATGGATAATGTTTTAGCTAATATCCAAAAGCCTAAGGTAGACAGGTGCATCCATTCCTTGGCAAAGTAATATGGTCTTTTGACCATGTCCTCCTATGCTGACAGATATTGGATTTCCCCTGGAGTGACATCAGAAACTAAGCCAAATATTAAAATCAGTCATTTTATGTTCATACTGTGGCATCATCTTTGGTGAAAGTAGAACGCTGCTCAATACAAGGCTCATACCCATCTGTGACGCATACTCCAAGAGAGCCATTGTGTCTCTTCTCATATAGTCCAGTAATGTATGTTTCAGGTAATTTATACCCACATAGACTATGATAGAATCATATTGGTACCTAAGGTGCAGGATCTTGAGTTTGTGTGTGATGTTGCAGATCCTGGCTGCAGATAGGCAACTAACCATTGTCTTCTCCTTAACTAACCTGGCAAATGGGTCATCTGTGTCTCACATTGGAGTCCCCAATGACAAGAGTTTTAGGTAAAGTATAAGTTTGCCTTATGGGCTTTGCTCTTAGGGGACTATAGGGCATTGACTTGCCTGATATGCTTGGTATTGCTTTTGGTGTATGCATTAGTGATTGCTGAAGAGCAGTGTTCCTGTTGGGTGGCTTTGTAGGTCTTTCAGGTTTGGGAAGATTTCTTTTAAGCATCACAAACATATGACTGTGTGTGTGTGTGTGTGTGTGTGTGTGTGTGTGTGTGTGTGTGTGTGTGTGTGTGTGTGTGTGTGTAAGGGATGTAGTGTGGATATTCCTGACAACCTTGTTTGTATTGCAAGATATTTGCCTCCAAGGAAGTTGTGCATTTACATCTCTTGTGTACTTTATTTTCTTTAATGATTCACTGCTTGTTTAAGAACATGATACAATTGCTACATTGCCTTAGGATGCCCAAAGCTATCAAGCTGATCAGAGACATTTGGAAGTTGTATAGCTATGTAATACGGTGGGTTGTTTAGGATTAAACCTCCACCTCCCAACACAACCCAAATGACACATAGCCCACAGACTCAGTTTGCCAATAAACCACAGCCCATAAGGCAAAACAACGTACCCAACACAGTAGTCATAGGTAGCTCTATAGTCAGGCACACTGATGTCCCACTCACCAGGTTAAACAAGGAGAAGGTTACTGTCAGCTGCCTGTTAGGTGCCAGGATCCGTCACATAACCCACGCACTCAGGTCACTCCACAACAAGTACAAATGTGACTCGGTCATTGTCCATGTTGATGTGAACGACCTGAGACATACTTCCCTGGACTACATGAAAAGAGACATGGAAGAGCTCTCCGATCTTGTAGCCCAGGCAGGTATGACCCTAGCCCTGAGTAGCATCCTGTCATTGCCCAGAATGATACCGTAGTACAAGGACAAAATGATCGACTTCAACAATTGGCTAAGCTTCTGGTGTCATTCTAAGGGGATCTAGTATCTGTCTGCCTGGGACGACATGGTTGACAGACCACAATGCTTTACCAGAGATGGCCTGCACCTGTCGCCCCTGGGATTCTGGTTAAGGATCTTGCTGCCCCTATAGTGCCTTTTTTAGACAAGGTTCAAATGACAAATTCACCACCGTAACAGGAACAGGCAAGCAAAAACTGAGGGTAATGCTACTCAATGCTAGAAGTCTAAATCTCAAAATGCACTCACTCTAGGCACTCGTTAAAATGGAGAACATCGATATCTGTGCAATGACTGAGACCTGGTTCAAGGCTGTAGACAGCACCCCTGCATTACCAGGCTATAACTCATACCACACTTTTCGGCCATCTAACCTGGACCAGAACACCAAGGAGGTGTGTCCATATTCATTAAGGATATCCACAACTCCATGCTAGTTGCGCAGCATAATGCATCTGAGGTTATCAAAGTGCAACTAACTCTGGACAAAACTGCAGTCCAAATTGTAGCTTGCTACAGATCCCCCACCATGCCCCAAGATTCCCACTCCTGTTTTCTTGATATACTGGAAAATATTAGGGTTCATCCAAACACCCTAATAATGGGCAGTTTCAACTACCCCACCATTAACTGGGAAAACTACTCATGTACCAACTCCTTCGCTCAACGCTTTCTGGAATTCATATATTCCAATGCCCTGGATCAACTTATCCACACCCCCACCAGGGGCAACAGTATCCTAGACCTAGTTATTACTAACATGAGTGACCGGTGTCACCCCACCCACCATTAAGGAAACCACGGTAAAACATTTCTCCAAAGCCAACTTCATGCTGCTTAAAACAGAAGTGGCGAACTTCACAACACCCATGCAGATGGACAATGCAGTTACGACTGCTGAATCCTGCACAAATGCACTCTATAAGCACTTACACGAGTGCATGGATCCATGCTATCCCAAACAGAACCAAGATGTTATCCTCCAAAAAAGGAAGTCAGTCTGGTGGTCACCTGCCATAAACAAACTCTACAACAGAAGGAAGAAACTGTTGCAAAAGAGAGAAAAATCCCATGAGTGGAGGAGCTCCTTGGTCAGCCTCAATAAGATCACTTATAAGATCCTGCAAAGCTAGATATGAAAACAAAATTGCCACTGATTCTAAGGGCAACCACAAAGCATTCTATAGCTATGTCAAGCATCTCAATGGTAGCACCCAACTCTGCTCTGAGTTACAGCACAACAGCATGAAAATTACAGAACCAAATGATATTGCCAACATCCTGGCAGATAGGTTCAGTGCTAACTTTACCCCCCTTTCACCCCCTAATGGGCCCATATCTATACAGGAAGAATGCAGAATCCCTGTAATCACATCTGTGCAGTTGCACTCCCTAAAATCAAAAACCCCGCATCCGTGGGACTTGACAACATCCCAGGCTGCATTTTACATGAACTTCAGAACAAAGTGGCTCCCCACCTAAGCACCATGTTCAGTCATAGTCTCACGTCAGGCTTTGTGCCCACTGAATGACATGCAGCAACAGATGTTCTTCATTCCACATTGCTGCAGTCCTAACCATTGGGTAGTCCGCTGTCCAGTCGGCCCGAATACCAAAGTATATGGCTGACGTCAGTCAAGGCGCATTAGACTGATGTCAGGACGTCAGGGTACTAATGCGCATGACCGACGTCATATCCTCAGTCTTTTTTGCCGCATGGTCCGATGCAGAAGCAGTTTTGCGAGTGCAGGTTGGCGTTCTGAAATTTTCTGAAGTCGGAGTTTCAGACCGAATCAAAGTTGGCTAAGTACCCCGTTGGGGAACATTTTGGTTTTTTCTTGCCTCAGTATTTAACCGGATGTCAGAAAAAGTGAATAACTGTATTTCTTGTGGGAAACAGATACCTCATAGGGATTACCATACTTTGTGTATACCTTGTTTAGGGCCTGAGCACGACGTTGTTGGATGCCGCTCTTGTGCTAGATTTAACAAACGCACTATTAAGAGAAGGTTAGACTGTGCCAGGTTAGTGTTTGGGAAGCGTTGTAATTATAAAATGCCGTCGGATGCTCCGACGCCCGCTTCGTCCAAAAAGCGCAAGGACAAAGCGGCGAAGTCTAGGGTTGAAGAACCGGCAGTCCCGGACGTCGGTTCTTTAGAAGGCTCAGTGGAGCCAGAGGTTTTGCCAGGAGTTTCTGTGGAGTCTCAGGCAGAGACTTTACTGTTACAGGATGTGCCCTCTCAGGAGGTAGGCCAGGCTGAGGGGGCTTCTCAGGTAGCTGTTCTTCCCTCTCTTCCTAAGGTAGTTAGAGCCTTTCCTTCTGTTTCCAAGACTTCTTTGAGAGGTAGGCCAAGTTTAGCTTCAGTGGGGGCTTCTCCTACCACTTCAGGTTCTGTGCCTAAGAAACATATGCTTAAAATGGCAGAGGATTTGATTACTATGATTAGGGGTTCTATGCCTCTTCCTGATAAGAGGCCTAGGGTGGAGCCTGAGTTTGAGAGTTTTGAACAGTGTTCAGAGGCTTCTGAGTCTTCGGCTGAAGACTTGCAGGAGTTTCCTCATTATTCTGATTCTGATGTGGATGATTCCACTCCTTCAGCTTCTCCTCCTGAGGATTTTTCATTTTCAGAGACTCTGCATTCCATGAGGGAGCATTTTAAATGGGAAGGCCAATTTTTCTATGATTCCAGGAAGAGGCTTAGGGAATTCTTGTTTTTACCCCAGCATAGGCCCTTAGCTATACCTCCTGTGTTGAATGTGGTGGAAGATGTTTTTGCAGAGGCTTCCCTGAACCCTGATTCTTTGCCTCCTGCCCCTGTTAAACCTGATAGGTACTATAGGGTGCCTGAAGCTCATAAGTATCTTTTTAAGAGTCCTAGGGCAGACCCAGAAATTGTTTCTCAGGGGCCTAAAGGTGTTAAGGCCTCTGTTGTTAAAAATCCTGTTCCCTCTGATAAAGAGGCAAGGGCTTTGG
The DNA here is from genome assembly GCF_019279795.1 of Protopterus annectens. NCBI lineage: Eukaryota > Metazoa > Chordata > Ceratodontiformes > Protopteridae > Protopterus > Protopterus annectens. The sequence continues at coordinate 1,264,541,298 of NC_056733.1, read as the reverse complement.
ATAGATGGGGAAAGAAAGTGTATACTTCTTCCACTTTAGCCATGAGGGCGTTGAATTGTCAGTTTCACATGTTAAAATATCAAAATTATCTCCTTTCACAATTGAAATCTAAGGTGGATGCTCTGGCGGAAGGTATTGAGTGTAAAGAGTTGCTGGATTTAGTTCATGTGTCTGAACAAGTGGGTAAGCATTCTTTGCAATGTGGTTTTGATGCTGTGCAGGCCTCCTCGAGGGTGGCTGCCACTGGCTCTGTTCTTCGCAGGCACGCTTGGTTGAGGGATCAGAATTTAGCTGAGCATGTTAAGACAAGGATTTTGGATGCTCCTTTACAGTCTGATGTGTTGTTTGGTTCGCCTGTGGAAGCAGTTTTAAAGAAAATGGAGGACAAGGCTAAATCTATGCAGACTGTTAAAGATTTTTGCAGGTGCAGCCTCCAAAGTTTAGCAGAAATTGGCCTACTAAGGGATGGACATATCCTGCTTATGATTCCCAGTCTAGGGGTAGGTCTAGACTTGGTAGGGGCAGAGCTCAAGGTTCTTTTAGGCCTAGAACAGGGAGTTCTCCTGCTCAGACTTCTGGTGAGGGCAGGGGTCAGTCCTTTCGTAAACAGACCCAATGACCTGCCTTTTCAGCTGCCAGTACATTCTCGTCTGGCAGCTCCTTTGGGAGGAAGACTGTCTCTTTTCAAAGAAAATTGGAATTTAATTACTCAAGACAGATGGGTTTTGGATATCATTCACCACGGTTACAGGTTTTATTTCCATACCTTGACCCCTTTCAAAGGCATGCCAGGCGTTCCTCCTCCACAAAGGACAGAGGCTCACAAGCAAATTTCTCTGTTACTCCAAATAGGGGCCATTCAGCCAGTCCCTGTACCAGAAAGGGGCCTAGGATTTTATTCTCGCCTGTTCCTAGTACCAAAGAAGGGGAACACGTGGAGACCAATTTTGGATTTATCTCTCCTCAACACTTATCTGGACATTCCCAAGTTCAAAATGTTGACGTTACAACAACTTTTACCTCTGCTGGGCAAAGATCACTGGATGGTAACTTTAGATCTCAAGGAAGCTTACCTTCATGTGCCTATAAGACTAAGTTGCAGAAAGTATCTGCGTTTTCGAGCTGGAAATTCTCATTATCAGTTCTCTGCATTGCCCTTTGGCTTATCTACTGCGCCCAGAGTATTCACAAAGGTTCTGGCTCCAGTGATAGCTTACTTCAGGCTAAAAGGAATTCAAATCTATCCTTATTTGGACGACTGCCTGATTCTGGCTCAAGAAAAGGAAGACCTTCTACAGCATTTGGAATATGTCATAGCAGTGCTAGGATGCCTAGGGTATTCTGTGAACGAAATAAAGTCCAGTCTAGTACCCTCTCAAGACATGTGCTTTCTGGGTGTGAGACTGAATACAGCAGCCCAGATGGCCTTGTTAACCCCGGACAAACAAAAGAATCTTTCCAGTTACTTCCATCAACTATCTCTTCAGTCCGGGCTGACTGCAAGGACAGTCCTTCAAGCCTTAGGGTTCATGGCATCTTGTATTCTGGTGCTTCCCAATGCCAAACTGCATATGAGGAAGCTGCAATGGTATCTCAAAAATGTATGGACACAGCACTGCCAGGATTTGGACACTGTCATTCAAATAATACCTTGCATTCAAAAGAATTTTTGTGGTGGGCTCAGGAATGTCACCTAAACAAGGGACTCTCTGTGACCCGGCCAGAGGCGAGTCAGATTTTAACGACAGATGCCTCGGACATTGCTTGGGGAGCTCATCTAAATGGAAAGTGGATACAAGACAAGTGGCCTGCCAGACTACAGCATCTACATATCAACATGAAGGAGATGTTAGCAGTCCAGTTTGCATTAATGGCTTTCAAGGAGTTACTTCTTCCAGGGCAGGTGTTGATTCTAACAGACAACACAACTGTCATGTGGTACATCAACAAACAAGGGGGAACACATTCTTACCCGTTATGCAGGCAAGCAATGATTTTATGGGAGACTGCGCTCAGCTTGCAACTAACTCTTCAGGCAAGGTTTCTGCCGGAGCACAGAACTCCTTAGCAGATGTGTTAAGCAGACAAATCATGGATCCCCACGAGTGGAAACTGGATCTTCATGTATTTCAGAAATTGACAGTGTCATGGGGAACTCCAGACATAGATCTGTTCGCTTCTCCACTAAACCACCAGCTGCCAAAGTTTTGCACAAAGGGGTTTCATCACACAGCTTGGAAAGTGGATGCTCTTTCTTTCAGTTGGAAAAATCTTCATGTGTATGCCTTTCCACCTCTGCCTCTTCTTCCAAAGGTGCTCCTAAAGGTCAGACAAGACAAGCCAAGGATGATTTTAATAGCTCCAGATTGGCCTCGGCAACACTGGTACCCACTACTAAGGAGTCTGGTAAGGAAGCCTCCATGGCCTTTACCTTTGATTCCACATCTGTTATCTCAGAAGGACGGTCACCTGCTCAATGTCAAGCTTCACTCTCTTCATCTAACAGCCTGGCATATTCTGTTTTGAAACACAGCAGGTCTCAACTTCCTCAACAAGTTTTAAATGTGATTATGGAAGCCAGAAGACCTAGTACAAGGAAAGTGTACGCAGAAAAATGGAAGAGATTTTTATTTTGGAGTGCAGCAAGGAATTTGGAGATTTCTGAGCCTAATTTGAATGTGGCTCTTCAATATCTTACTGAGTTATTGGACAAAGGTTTGTCTTTCTCTTCCATTAAGATTCATGCTGCAGCAATTTCAGCTCACTATGATTGTGACCCACCATTGTTTTCGCATCCTTTGTTCAAGCAGTTTCTTAGAGGGGCAAAGAATATAAGACCCCCACGTAGAGCTCCTACTCCTGCTTGGGATCTCAATTTTGTGTTGGAAAAACTTACTCTACAACCTTTTGAGCCTGCGGCTACTGCTGAATTGAAATACTTGTCATGGAAGACTGCTTTTTTGTTGGCTATTACTTCTGCAAGAAGGGTTTCTGAGTTGCAGGCCCTTATGGCAGTAGAGCCCTTTTTGATTTTCCATAAGGATAGGGTATCATTACGTACTAATCCTTCCTTTATGCCTAAGGTGGTTTCTAGTGTGGCTTTAAACCAAACTATTCATTTGCCTACTTTCTATGCAGATCCCCAAAATAAAGGGGAAAAGATTTTGCACACTTTAGATGTACATAGGCAGTTGCGTTATTATTTAAGCAGGACTAAGGATTTCAGGCAGACTCAGCAGTTGTTTGTTTCTTTTGCTTTGAGTTCTCAGGGCAAGCCTGTGTCTAAGCAAACTATTTCTAAGTGGATTGGGTTTTGCATTTCATTTTGTTATTCCCATCATGGCAAGGAGATTCCAGCTGGGATTAGGCCTCATTCCACTAGGGCTACTGCCACTTCAACAGCATTTCTGAGGGGGGTGGCAACTAGGGATATTTTGGAGGCAGCTACTTGGAGTTCAGTGCATACTTTCTCTAAGCATTACCACCTTCCTCTCTACTCTAAATCTAGGGCTGGTTTTGCCACAGCTATTTTGCAAGGCATGTTGACAGCTCCTGCTTCCTTATGATTTGCCAGCCTCCCTTACCTCTGCTTTGGGATTCTACCCAATGGTTAGGACTGCAGCAATGTGGAATGAAGAACATAGTACAGTTTTGTACCTACCATAAATGTAGATGTTCGAGGATCCACATTGCTGCAGTCCAATTTACCCTCCCTCCTTCCCCTCTGTGTTTAGGGGTGGTGGTGTGGGTTACGATATACTCTTGTACATTTGTATATATTGTATATATGTTTGGTGCAGGGTTTTTTGGTTTTTTGGTTTGGGCCTTGTCTTTTTAGGGTCTTCTGACATCTGGGGCAAGAAAAGACTGAGGATATGACGTCGGTCATGCGCATTAGTACCCTGACGTCCTGACATCAGTCTAATGCGCCTTGACTGACGTCAGCCATATACTTTGGTATTCGGGCCGACTGGACAGCGGACTACCCAATGGTTAGGACTGCAGCAATGTGGATCCTCGAACATCTACATTTATGGTAGGTACAAAACTGTACTTTATCCCAGTCCACAAAGGGGGAGCCACCACTGATCCTGGGAACTATCGCCCTATTAGCCTGACGAGCCTGGTCTGCAAGGCCATGGAACGTATCATCAGGGAACTCATAAACAAAGACATTGGTAACCTCCAAACTCTGGACCCCTCCCAGTTTTGGTTTGTGAAAGGCAGATCATGCCTTCTGAACCTGATTGACTTCTTTGAGGCAGTCACCAAAGCCGTAGACGAAAGTAAGGTGGTTCACTCAGCCTATATTGACCTCGCCAAAGCTTTTGATACCATCCCCCATTCTGGAATTATTGCTAAACTCACTAAACTAGGTATAAATCCCTACATCACAAGATGGGTTGCCAACTGGGTCACTGACAGAACCCACGCTGCAAAAGTTGCAGACTCCAAATCTGTCTTCAAACCAGTGACAAGTGGAGTACCACAAGGTTCAGTCCTGGAACCTCTTCTGTTTGGTATCTACTTGGTGTCAGAGGCATGGCCTCAAGCTCAGTGCCAAAAAGTGCATTGTCATCCCTTTTGGTAAAACCTCTGTACCCATGAACTACCACATAGGCGGTAGTATACTTAACACCGAAAGTGTGATAAGAGACCTTGGCACCCAGGTGGACAGTAGTCTCTCCTTTGATAATCACATCGCCGCAGTAGTCAGGAAATCCTTCTACGTGGCACACCTCATCACAAAAGGTTTCTCATCCAGGAAAAAAAGAGGTCATTGTTCCCCTCTACTCATCACTCATTAGATCCATTATAGAGTACAATGCCCCTTTTGGTATGTACCTCACAAGACATCTACAACAACTGGAAAGGCCACAGAAATACCTCATAAAGAGGATTACCGGCCTCAAACAGATGCCCTACACAGACCGTTTCAAAAAACTCCAGCTTTACTCTGTCGCACATCGCCTACTCAGAGGCGATCTCTGCCTAACATGCAAAGCTATGTCAAACGCAGAGCTGTTGGACATGCTCCACATAAGTAAATCCCAATCCCTCTGAGCTACACACTCTAGGGACCTAAACCGTGTCACCACAACAAACAGAACATGCTGGAGGGATAGATTCCCGTCTCAGAGACTTCCCATACTCTGGAACAAACTACCTATCTATATCAAACAAAGCTCCTCATTAGCACTATACAAGAAAAATCTTGATGATTGGATGGGAGATAGGAAATTCACCCCGGGGATCACTTCTGTGGCTCTGCTCAACAGGGACACAGGAAATTAACTTTCTTTGGTGGTGTAAGCCAGGAAACCTTGTTGGCTAGGCTTACTTAGGCCCTTGGGCCGATAGCCTAGTACCTACCTATGAACCTATAAGGATTGAGTTTTACCAGTGATCTTTTAGGGTAGTTTCTGGGGTTAAGAGCAAGATATTATGTAGTGCTAGGATAAGATAGTGCTATTCTGTGGGCAAGCTAGCTGCTCTAAGTCTATTTCTGCACAATGCCACACTGTTTTAACCGGTTTCAGACCTAATCTTAGCCTTATCAGGAAATTTTACTGCTCAGGAATTGAAAAAAAGCTTGAAAACTGACTCCTATGCCCACTAGCCAATAAACAACTGTACATTGAGCTTCCTGTAGTGCTTCCCAACTCAGAGAGACCGGGTAAACACCTTCTACCATTCCATTTCCTAGAATTTCTTAATGTGAAAGCACAGCAAAAGCAGCTCTCAAGTGCAGATTAAACAACCACTACCAAACAACTAAGTCCCTAGCTAATTTAACATTCTGCAAGTCTGTTTGGAGGCACACAGAATTAGAGAATCCAGCAAACAAAGAAATTACTAATCTGAAGTAGTTAACTTCATTTTATCTGCAACTTGTGAGTATACGGATCCGTATCGGATCTGAGTCGGCAACTTTTTTTCCAGCATCTGCTCCAAGCTCCGAGCTCCTCCCCTTACCCATAATGCCCTACCATCTCCTCTCTTCCCTCAGATCTTGTTTGCCGCGCTAGTAGTGTGCATCGTGGTCTCCTTTGCTCTGAGCTCAGGGATATTAAGTGTTATTAATACTTAATCTTGTGCGTGTCTGAGTGATTTTTTTCCCTTCCACCCCTTTTTAGTGTAGTGCTTGTTCGTCGGTTTAAAAAAAAAAAAAAGTTTTGTTAAACTTGATAGAGTAGTTGTTAGGCCTGCCCTTCCCCTATGCATGTTTGTGTGTGTTTTTTCTGGTAGGTAGTGTTTTCATTTTGGGTGCAGGACCATGGCTGATCAGCCAAAATCTGTTTTCAAGAAATGTACAGTGTTTGGCCATAAGCTCTCTCCGGCTGATGGTCACACTCTGTGTGTGATTTGCTTGGGAGTGGCACATTTGTCCACTCAATGTGCTATCTGCACCGGGTTCAATCCTAGGGCCCTCAGGATCGGAAGGCCAAGTTAGTAGCCAAAGGCCTTCTCCCCGCTTCCATGCTGGAATCTGCCATGGGCTTGGTATCTAGCTCTCAACCTCCCACTCAGATAGGGACTCAAACTCCCTCTTCTTCTGGTGCTGGGCCTAATAAAGGCAAATCTACAGTCAGCGTGGCTGACAAGGAAAAAGACAGAGAAAGGCGCAGAGAGGATAGGGGCAAGAGAAAGGACAGACCTCGCAAGAGATCCCCGGACAGGGAGCTCTTTCTTACTCCTTCTTCTAAGGCCATGAGGCCAGTTTCTCCATGGCTCCGGTCTCCTCGTTTCTCACCGGAGCTGTTGGAACATTCAGACTCGAGGCCTTCCTCCCCATCATTGCGCAGACCAGCCAGATCCGAGTCGGTGGCCTCTTCAAAGTCGACTTGGAGTTTTTCGGACTTGGACATGGACAGGATGATACGGAGATTCATTCAGACCCAAATACAGATGGGAGTCTTTCCGGGCCCCTCTCCCTCTGGAGGGGGGACCTCCATGTCTTTTTTCCACCCCAACTCTCCTTTCCCAATTCGTACTTCAGCTTCGGGGCTCTTGGATCCGAGGATTTTCAGAGTTGGTAGCTTGGTGCCGACAGTTCCTCCAACCTCGACTCCGGCTGTCCCCTTGAGTTCCTCGGATCCGATTAGTTTGGATCCGAGTGACTCTTGGAGCCACGGACAGGGAGTCGGACCTGTGGGAATAGATTCTTCGGCTCCGACCTTTTCGGATCTGACCCATTTCCTTGGACCTCAGGCTATCCTTGCTTCAGCTCCGGTCCCCGCTTCTGATCCGGGGAAGGCGTCTTCCTTGCTGGGTGTTCAGGAGGTCCGCTCTCCCTCAGCCTTTGAAGTGGTGGAGAGGGTTCTCTCCCAGGGATTGAGACCTCAGCCCATCCCCTCTGATTCCTCCCATGCCCCCCTGGATTTGGCGATGACTCCCTTCATCCTGTCTCAGGGACAGCCCATGCTAGAGGATCCCCAGGTTAATTTCCCTGGGGAAACCCCTTCGTCTCACAAATCCTCTTCTGAGAGTCCCATTGAAGAGGGTCACCATAAGGGCAAGTGCAAAAGGAGGCACTTGGACACCACCGAGTCCCTCACTACGGACACTGACTTAGATGAAGGAGAAGGTTCCCCCAGGTCACCTCCCGAAGACGTCTCCTTCGTAGAAATCATGGAGATCCTCCTCCAGTGGGGAGGTTGGTCAGCCCCAAAACCTTCTGGGGCTGAGTCGGTGTTCCTGGAGGCGTTTGGCACGGGCCCATCTACTTCCTGGGTGTCCCCGCCAGCGGACCCCTTGGTGGACCTTATCACCACATGGGCAGGGAAGGAGCCTGACACTGTAGAGCCCATCCCCAAACAACCTGACAAAATTTTATCACCCCCTTCCGACAGGCAACCTTAGTCAAAAGGAGCCCCAGTTGACGCTGTGTTGGTTGCAGCGGCCACAAAAAAGGAACTAGCACAGGAGAGTTCCTCAGTCCACCCTCCAGACAAGGAGTCCAGGTCGGTGGATAGGTTTGGGAAGAACGTCTATTCCTCAGTGACCTTTTCAATCCGTGTGCTGAACTATTTGGCACATGTGATCTGGCTTCAGCAAGACCTTGCTTTGGAATTTGCTGAGTCGCCCCCAGAGTCTTTATTGCTGCAGGACAGACAGTTGTTCTCTGTGAAAATGTCTACTCTGAAGTCCGTCTCAAACAAGTCTATGCGTTTCCTTTCCCATACCACGGAAGGAGCAGCTAGGGCGGCTGGGACAGACATAGCCATGAGGCGTCATGCATGGCTCAGGCTGTGTCAGTTTGTGGACCCTTTCAAGGCGTTGTTTATCAACGCTCCCTACGACGGTTCTTCCCTTTCTGGGAAGACGGTACGTGACATACTTGTCCAGAGCGAAAAGGACGGGAAGACTTTGTCTGCCATCGGGATCCGCTTCTCTAACCCTCAGTGGTCCTTCTCTAGGAATCAGAGGGCAGAAGATAATATGGTTCCGAAAATCTCAGTTTTCCCCGGGATTCTCAGAACAACTATTCCCCCAGAGGTAGAGGGGGACAAGATCGACGCCGACCCAGAGGTAGAGGGGGTCCCAGGAATTTTGGATCTAGGGAACCCTTTTCTGATAGACCCGGTCAGCAGCCCTGAGGGGTTGCCCAACTGTCCTACTCTGGAGGCAGTCGGGGGAAGATTGTCCTTACACCCAGTGGCATGGGACTCCATTACGACAGATCGCTGGGTATTACAGATAATATCCACGGGACAGGATTGATGCCGACCCAGAGGTAGAGGCGGTCCCAGGAATTTTGGGTCTAGGGAACCCTTTTGTGATGGACCCGGTCAGCAGCCCTGAGGGGTTGCCCGATTGTCCTACTCTGGAGGCAGTCGGGGGAAGATTGTCCTTACACCCAGTGGCATGGGACTCCATTACGACAGATCGCTGGGTATTACAGATAATATCCACGGGATAGGATCAATGCCGACCCAGAGGTAGAGGCGGTCCCAGGAATTTTGGGTCTAGGGAACCCTTTTGTGATAGACCCGGTCAGCAGCCCTGAGGGGTTGCCCGACTGTCCTACTCTGGAGGCAGTCGGGGGAAGATTGTCCTTACACCCAGTGGCATTGGGACTCCATTACGACAGATCGCTGGGTATTACAGATAATATCCGCGGGATAGGATCGATGCCGACCCAGAGGTAGAGGCGGTCCCAGGAATTTTGTATCTAGGGAACCCTTTTGTGATAGACCCGGTCAGCAGCCCTGAGGGGTTGCCCGACTGTCCTACTCTGGAGGCAGTCGGGGGAAGATTGTCTTTACACCCAGTCCATTACGACAAATCGCTGGGTGTTACAGATAATATCCAGAGGTTACACTATCCCATTTGTTGCCCCTTGAAATTTTCCAAAACACCTCCTGGATGTTCCACACACTCACAGGGAGGCCACAGCTCTAGAGGTTTCAAAGCTGCTTCTCAAACGAGCCATCGAACAGGTCCCCCCCGATCAGTCCGGATCAGGCGTCTACTCAAGGTTCTTTTTGGTGCCAAAAAAGATGGGGGACCTCAGGCCCATTCTAGACCCGTCAACATTAAACCTGTCTGTAGCCAAACAAATTCCGGATGGTCACCCTACATCCATTCTACCTTATCTCCGAGAGTGCGACTGGATGTGCTCATTAGACCTCCAGGATGCTTACTACCACATCAAAATACACAGCAGCTCCAGGAGGTTTCTGCTCTTCCAGCTGGGAGCCAGTCATTTTCAGTTCAGAGCCTTACCCTTCGGTCTCACCACAGCCCCTAGGGTGTTCACCAAGGTAATGGCAGTTGTAGCGTCTCACCTGAGGATTCAGGGTATTCAGATGTTTCCTTACCTGGACGACTGGTTCTTAGCTGCGCCCAACAAGCATCACCTGTGTCTGGCCCGAGATTACTTCATTCGGTTGGCAAATCTACTGGGAATTACAGTCAGTGTTCAGAAATCTTAATTGCAGTACAAGTTCTAGACTTCATTGGGGCACGGCTAGACACTTTGCAGATGAAGGTATTCTTAACTCCAGACAGGATCTTACACCTCAGGTGCCACATAGCTCAGATAGTGAACTCCAAGTCTCCAAAGGTGAGCGACGTTCTCTGGTCTCTATGCTCCATGGCTGCCTCCCTATTGATTCTCCCTTGTGCACGCCTTCATATGCGGGTTCTTCAATGGACTCTGGCTGTTCAGTGGTCTTGGCTAGACCTGCCCATGGAATTTCTGATCAGTCATGTCTGCAGGACGTCTCTTCTTTGGTGGTTAAGTTCACCGGAGATATCAGGACGACGCCCCTTCGCGTCATCTCCAGTCCAAGCCACAGTGACCACGGACGCCTCCCAACTCGGGTGAGGGGGACACTGTTTGGGAAGGACAGTCCAAGGCACGTGGTCCCAGTCAGAGACCAAGTTGCACATAAATGTTCTAGAAATGAGGGCAGTGCTTTTAGCATTGGAAGCCTTTCACACTGTTCTTCCTCTCGGATTGATTGCAGTTCAGTCAGACAACATGTCAGTTGTCTGGTATGTCAACAAGCAGGGGGGAACCAGATCCTATCCCCTATGTCGTGAGGCCATGAGAATGTGGGAATGGGCGATCTCCACCGGTCGGTTTCTGTTAGCAACGCACATCCTGGGGCACTCCAACATTTTAGCGGACAGATTGAGTCGGGCTATTCTGATGCTGTACGAATGGTCTCTGAAACAGTCAGTAGCGGAGAAAATCTTCCATGCATGGGATCAGCCTTGCTTGCTTTGCATCTCCGTCCAATGCGAAGTGCAGCGAGTTCTTTGCTCTGATTCCCTCACCAAGGGAAGTCCTCAGAGACGCTCTAGTCCATGCTTGGTCCCCCCGGGCTTCTGTATGCTTATCCACCATTGCCACTCATTCGAAGTTTCTTCAGAAAGCTTGCCAACTGCGGTGCAAAGTTATCCTCATTGTCCCGTTCTGGCCTCATCAGGTTTGGTTCCCATTCCTTTGGTCTCATCTCTTAGCTCCCCGGTGAGTTCTGGATCCCTGCTCGGATCTCATCTCCCATCTGTCGGGGGCCCGCCCACCCAATCTGGGCAGCCTCAAGCTGACAGCCTGGTTGCTCCAGTTCCGTTGATTGCCAGGACTCCCGGTCTTTCATCCCAGGTAAAATCCATTCTGGTGGCTTCTCTTAAAGATTCCACTAGGAAACTTTGGGCATCACAGAGAAAACTAGATCCCTTTACAGCCCCTTTTCCAGCAGTGTTGGATTTCCTGTCTGGCATTTTTCAACAAGGAGCTATTTCCTCCACAGTAAAAGTACAATTGGCAGCCATTTCTAATTTTCATGTTGGTGAAGACATTGCCTTAGCCTCCTCTAGGCTGTGTAAGGCTTTTCTTAAAGGTACTTTTCTGTTACATCTATCTGTCAAGGATTCAGTGCCTCCTTGGGACCTTACCTTTGTTTTACAGGCATTGGTGGCTCCTCCGTTTGAACCTGCAGCTTCGGTGGATTTTAAATTTTTGTCCTGGATGACAGCTTTCCTAGTCGTCATTATATCTGCTAGGAGGGTTTCTGAGCTTCAGTCTCTGTCTGCCGTGCCTCCGTATTTGGTCTTCCACAAGGATAGGGTCTCTCTCCTTACTAATCCTTCCTTCTTACCCAAAGTGGCATCTGAAGCAAACATAAACCAGTCCATTAATCTGCCTGTTTTCTTCCGTAACTTCCAAAATAAAGATGAATACAAACTTCATTTGTTAGATGTTCATAGACAGCTTCATTTTTATCTTCATAGAACAAAATCTTTCCGCAAGACTGACCAATTGTTTGTTTCCTTTTCCAAAGCATTTCTGGGAAAAGCTATTTCTAAAGTTTCTTTGGCCAGATGGATCACACTTTGCATTTCACATGCCTACAAAGCAAAAGGTTTATTTCCTCCTGGTATTGTTAAAGCTCACTCTACCAGGTCCATGGCGACTTCTGCTGCCTTTTGGTCTACGGTTCCTTTGGATGAGATTTGTGCAGCAGCGACCTGGGCCAATTCACATACCTTCATTTCCCATTACAAATTAGATCTGATTTCTAGGGGTAGAGCATCCTTTGGCTCTGCGGTGCTCAGGAATATCCTTCCATAAGGGCCTCCCAGGATTGGAGTAGCTGGGGACTATGACCCACAGGTTGCAGATAAAATTAAGTTAACTACTTCAGATAAAGAAGTTATGTACTCACCATAACGTTCCATCTGAGTAGTTATACTTCATTTTTCTGCAACATTCCCTCTCTCCGTCCCCCGGACCTTGTCCTGTCTTTTCAGGTTTGGTTCATTGGGCTGAGTTGCTTATGTATTTAATTGCAACAAACTCTATCTGAGGGAAGATAGGAGATGGTAGGGCATTATGGGTAAGGGGAGGAGCTCGGAGCTTGGAGCAGATGCTAGAAAAAAAGTTGCCGTCTCGGATCCGATACAGATCTGTATACCCACAGGTTGCAGAAAAATGAAGTATAACTACTCAGATGGAACGTTATGGTGAGTACATAACTTCTTTTTTTATCTCAAAATTAAATAAATGCTTTAAAATGCTCAAAAACTGTAGTGATCACTGTATAAAGCAGGTACAAGTGCAGTAAATCAAGTACATGTTCTTATGTTAGCTTGGATGGCTGTAGATGCAGTTGAAACACCTGAAAAGCTTTGCAGAGATTTCTGTAGGTTTTTCAAAGACTGAGATGCCTTTCTACCACCAGCTACCTGGGAAGGTAAGTTTAAAATTATTTTTGCCACTATATGCCTATTTCTTCCTCAGAGTGAAGGACTACATAGATATGCTTTCTGTAAGACAATTTGCCCTACGATTATCAAGACACTTAAGAGGTCTTTAAGTGATCAGTACAAACTTTTGTCTACCATTCCACATTGTGGGGTATTCCAGGTAACCAGAAGTATAGAAATTTTGTTCACCCACTGGGACATATGAGGCACAGAAAATCTACTCTTTAGTCTAGCAGTGCAGAGGATTAAGGTTCTGAGCTGTTTCCTGTAGCCAAGTGTTTGATTCCTTCTACCTACATTTGCTTGCTGGGGCATTTAACCAGATAGTTCTCCCAGGTCGCCTCTGAATAATGGACACTTCCGTACAGTGGGCTTCCCTGCTTACGAAAAGTATAAAATCAAATTAAAGAACTACTCTTCACTCTGTCATGGAGTTTGTAACCTTTATAATTTGTAACACTTGTGCAATAGAGAAATAAGATTCTTTCTTTGGATGACTTGTACTTCTAATGCGTGGCATGCAAATGCATAGGTTGTGTATTACTAGTAGCTGTAAGCCTCCATAAAAGTAGCTTTAGCTTTTCAGAGTAGCAGTGTTTATAAATACAACAACCTGGAATTCAGAGTGACATCATCTTTACAGGGCTGAATAGCATTATGTATCTGTAGCATTACAGAATATTATTTGAGCTTCTCAGGTACTGCGGTGGTGGTGCTGCAGTAGCGTTGTCGCCTCACAGTTAGACGTTGCCCGTTCGATCCTCAGTTAGAGCGTCTTCTGTGTGGCGACATGCGTGAACAGGCGTTCTTCCGTTGAAGGTTGTGCGTTAGGCCTGGCAAGCCAGCATGTAAAAATCTACTGCCAATCATTAGCGGACCGGAGTTCCGCTGTGGCAACCCCTAACCCCTAGAGCCGAAAGACACAAACAAACTTGAGCTTCTCAGGTGGAGCTAATTCCACCTAATTCCTGGTACTGTTAGGTTACTGGCAGCCAGTTTATGAGTAGTGATATGTAGGCTGAGATCTCCCCCACTTTATCTGTAATTTGGACATTTGTCTATAGGCTAATATCCACTGGGTCAGTGGTTTAAGCTGAAGAAATTATCCATTCCCTGATGTCCTTCAAGGATGCATCTACAGTCATCACATATGGGTTGTCCTGCCTCAGGCAGCCCTTCGGTCGGCCGGATTCCAAAGTCTGGGTCCGGCGTCGGCTGATGTCGCACTTTCCCCGACGTCAGAGAGCCTGGGGTATAAAAGCATCAGCCGACGCCATCTTCCTCATTCTTTCTTGCCGCGTGGTGCCCGAAGCAGAAGCAGTTCGCAAGTGCCGGTCGGCCAGCTCCTGTAATTCAGCTACCGAAGACTTCAAAAAGCTAAGTTCCCCGTTGGGGACTCTTTCTTGCCTCAGCCGATGTCAGATAAAGTTAATAATTGTTTAACTTGTGGGAAACAAATACCTCATAAGGATTTCCACTCTTACTGCCTACCCTGTCTTGGCCCAGACCACGACGTCTCGGCCTGTTCAGCCTGTGCTTCCTTCAACCGACGCACTCTTAGACGTCGGGCGGAGTTTGCAGAGGAATTTTTTGGGGCTAGTTTTTCGTATAAGATGCCGTCGGAGACTCCCGACTTCTCATTTAGTTAAGAAATGTAAGGACAAGGACCGACACACGCGGGCCGCGGTTTCTGCTGAAACCACGGCCAGGCCTACCGCGAGTGTCTCGGTCTCGGCTGAAACCGAGTCCTTGGTACTTCCAATTACCGAAACCGCTCAACCGACTACCTCGGTCACGGAGGCCCCGGCTGAGTCGGTTATTGAATTTCCAACAGAAACTGGTGTCCTGGAACCTTCCAACACCATTCCTTTAGACAAATCTACACCAGCACGTGGTGCAGCCAGGCCTCCTGCATCCATGTCCATTAAGGCATTCTCCAGGGCTAAAGCTGCTAAACTCTCAAAAGCTTTGCCTCCCAAGGTTATCCCTCAGGGACTCTCTACTGGTTCACAGATTCTAAGCTTAGCAGAGGATCTTATCTCCTTAATTAAGGGCTCTGGTTCTCAACCTCATCCGGGCAGGGGCTCTCAACCTCCTCCAGACAAAAGGCCCAGGGTTGAGCCCTTTGATCCCCACTCCTCAGATGAGGCCTCTGATGGCTCTACTCTCTCGGACCACCAGGAGGAGGCTTTTTCGGCCTACGGGATTCTGATGCAGAGGAATCTATTCCCTCTGCCTCCCCTCCTGAAGAGTTTTCCTTTGGGGAGACACTACACACCATGAGAGAGCATTTCCAATGGCAGGGCCAGGAATTCTCTGATTCCGGGAAAAGATTAAGGACCTTTTTACATTTGCCTCAGCATAGGCCTTTAGCTATTCCTCCTGTTTTGAATGTCATTGATGATGTGTACTCTGACTCTAGCACAACCCCTGATTCTCTCCCTCCGGCTCCTGCCAAACCCGATAGGTACTACAGGGTCCCGGACTCACATCTTTACCTTTACAAGGCCCACTCCGCTGATCCAGAAACTATTTCCCAGGGCCCTAAAGGGGTTGCAGCTGCCCTGCTAAAAATCCTCTCCCCTCTGAAAGGGAGTCCAGAGCTTTAGAGAGATGGGGTAAAAAAGTGTATACTTCTGCTACTCTTTCCATGAGGGCATTAAATTGTCAACTTCATATGATACAGTACCAAGAGTATTTGTTAGATGAATTGCATAAAAAACTGTCTTCACCTGACCCCCTAGACCGCAAGTCACTTCAGGATCTGGTACATAACTCACAACAGGTTAGCAACCATTTCTTGCAATGTGGTTATGATGCATTGGAAGCTTCATGTAGGTCAGCTATGACTGGCGCAGTCATACGTAGGCATGCTTGGCTGAAGGAACAATCTCTGCCAGACCATGTTAAAGCAAAGCTGCTGGATGCTCCTCTGGAAAAGCAAAAGTTATTTGGCTCCACGGCTCAGGAGGTCCTAAAGAAATTTGAAGAAAAGGCAAAATCCGTACAAACAGTCAAGGATTTTCTCCAAGTACAACCACCAAGATTCAGCAGGAATTGGCCTTCCAAGAATTGGTCCTTTCCAGACACAGAGAGGTTTCAGAGAGGCAAGAACAGGTGTGCCAGAGGTAGAGGGCAAGCTAGAGGCTCCTACAGAGGACGTCAATGGCAGCCTCCCAACCAGAGAGGTAATGCAGGACCTTCAACTGCTGCACAAGGACAGGCTCAATGACTTTACTTTGACACCGCCAACCAGGGCTCAATTGGAAGCACCTTTGGGCGGAAAGCTTTCTTTATTCTCAGAAAATTGGCACAGTATTACAAGGGACAAATGGACACTACAAATAATAGACAAAGGATACAGGTTTCATTTCCACACACTACCAAAAAGAAAGGGCATGCCAGACCTGCCACCGAATCAAAGGGCAGAGGCTTTGAAACAAATTTCCAGCTTAATGCACATGAAAGCTATAGAAAAGGTTCCTCTCTCAGAACAAGGCCAAGGATTTTATTCCAGACTGTTCCTTGTTCCAAGAAAAGAAAAACAATGGAGGCCTATTCTCGATTTGTCCGCCCTGAATACTTATCTCATTGTGCCAAAGTTCAAAATGCTGACTCTACAGCAGCTCCTTCCCATGCTGGGCAAGGGGTCTTGGCTGGTAACTCTAGACCTCAAGGAGGCATACCTGCATGTCACTATCAGACAAAGTTGCAGAAGACACCTCAGATTTCTTGCAGGGTCAGAGCATTATCAATTCTCAGCATTGCCCTGTGGCTTATCTACTGCGCCCAGAGTATTCACGAAATGCCTGGCATCAGTAATTGCACACTGCAGACTTCAGGGGATTCAAATATACCCATATCTGGACGACTGCCTTATACAAGCGGACAGCCAACAAACTTTGGTAAAACACTTGAATTATGCCATCCACCTACTTCAAGCCTTGGGATATACAGTCAACTTTCACAAATCAAGACTTGTTCCATCCCAAAGAATAGCCTTTCTGTGTGCAGATCTAGATACAACCACCCAAATGGCCTTCCTCACAGAAGAAAAACAAAGTCAACTACCAGATTACTTCAAAAATCTGACAAGACAAACCCATCTGACTGCAAGGAAAATCCTGCAGGCCCTGGGTTACATGGCTGCTTGCATCCTTCTGATTCCGCAAGCAAGACTACATATGAGGAAACTACAATGGTACCTAAGGAGTTTATGGACTCAGCACAGTCACAGCCTGGAAACTTTGATACCACTCATTCCATGCCTTCTAAAGGAATTTCTGTGGTGGGATCAAGCAAGCCAGTTAAACAGGGGTCTGCCTTTCAGCAAACCAATAGCCAGCCAAACCATTACAACAGATGCTTCATACCACGGATGGGGAGCGCACATGGAGGGCAGATGCATTCAAGGTCTATGGTCACAAAAAGAGCTAGCTACGCATGCACATAAACCAAAAGGAAATGCTGGCAGTGATACATGCAGTCGAAGCCTTCAAACTCTTTCTGCATCATGGCCATCTGCTAATAAGGACAGACAACACCACGGTTATGTGGTACATAAACAAGCAAGGAGGCACACATTCCTATCCTCTTTGCAGGCTGGCAATGAATCTATGGGAACTTTCCTTGAAACTATCCCAGTTTGTGCCAGGGAAAGACAATATACTGGCGGACAGCTTAAGCAGAAATATCATGGATGCACACGAATGGATGCTGCACCCAGACATCTTTCTACAGATAACACAATCATGGGGGAGGCCGGACTTAGATCGTTTTGCCTCCCCCCACAATCATCAACTGAAGAAATTCTGCTCAAGGACATACCACCCACAAGCATGGAAAGTGGACACCCTCTCTTTCAGCTGGAGAACTCTAACAGTGTATGCATTTCCACCTCTCCCATTAATGACCAAGGTTTTACTGAAGGTCAGGACAGAGCAGCCAAAAGTGATTCTGATAGCTCCGGACTGGCCAAGACAGCACTGGTACCCACTGTTAAAGAGCCTGTCACGCACAAAACCATGGCCTCTTCCTCTATGGCCACTTCTACTGACACAGCACAATTACAAAACTCTGCATTCCAACCTGAAAACCTTGCAACTAACAGCCTGGAAAATACCTTGACTCCTCCTCAGGACAAGCTATCCCAGAGAGTGAAAGATATTATTATGGAAGCTCGCCTTCCACAAGAAAGGCATATTCAGCAAAATGGAAAAGATTTCACATTTGGAACACCACAAAGGGCCTAGATGCGACAGTAATGAACATGGCACATATCCTGGAATACTTGGCAGAAATGTTCCACAGTGGTCTGTCTTACTCTTCCATTAAAATTCATGCTTCAGCAATTTCAGCAGAGTACAATACTGATCCACCTGTCTTCTCTCATCCTCTCCTAAGACAGTTTTTAAGAGGAATCAAAAACATCAATCCTCCAAGGAAACCACCTCTACCTACTTTGGGACCTTAACTTCGTGTTGGAAAAACTAACACTGCCTCCCTTTGAACCAGCAGCATCTGCAGAACTACAGTTCCTGTCTTGGAAGACTGCTTTCCTTCTGGCCATAACCTCAGCAAGAAGAGTATCTGAGTTACAGGCCCTTATGGCAGTACAGCCATTCCTTATTTTTCATCAGGACAGAGTTTCATTGAGAACCAATCCTACATTTATGCCAAAGGTAGTATCCAGGGTTTCATTAAATCAAGCTATTCACTTGCCTACCTTCTTTCCAAACCCACAAAACAAAGGGGAGAAACTTCTGCACACCCTGGACATACACAGACAGTTGCGCTACTACTTGGACAGAACTAAAGGTTACAGAAAAACTGACCAGCTGCTGGTAGCATATGCTGCTGGTTCACAAGGAAAAGCAATTTCCAAACAGACAATTTCAAAATGGATAGGGAATTGCATTCGTTTTTGTTACTCCTTTCATGGAAAAACTGTGCCAGCTGACATTAGACCTCATTCCACGAGAGCCACAGTCACCTCCACAGCCTTCTTAAGAGGGGTGGCTACCAAGGACATCTTGGAAGCTGCTACATGGAGCTCCGTGCATACATTTGCCAAGCATTACAATTTACCTTTATATTCCAGATCCAGAGCAGGCTTTGCTACGGCAGTCCTGCAGGGCATTTTAGCTACACCATCCTTTACATAGTTCCTCCACCCCCAGATTGGCTATGGTATTCTACCCATATGTGATGACTGCAGATGCATCCTTGAAGGACATAGTACAGTTTTCTACCTACCATAAATGTAGATGTCCGGTAGGTATGCATCTGCAGTCAGGTTTACCCTCCCTCCTTCCCCTCTGTGGGATTTCTTGGGTACTTACCCCTCTTATAGCTAGCTGGGGGGATCTATTATGGTGTATTTGTTTTTATATTATTGTGCATGTTTGGATTTTTAAATGCATCTCTCCAAATTTAGCCTTCCTTAGAGGGCACCTGGCATCTGGGGCAAGAAAAACTGAGGAAGATGGCGTCGGCTGATGCTTTTATACCCCAGGTGCTCTGACGTCGGGGAAAGTGCGACATCAGCCGACGCCGGACCCAGACTTTGGAATCCGGCCGACCGAAGGGCTGCCTGAGGCAGGACAACCCATATGTGATGACTGCAGATGCATACCTATCGGACATCTACATTTATGGTAGGTACAAAACTGTACTTTCCATACTAGAAGTTAGATGGCTAAGAGAAACCTGCATCCTATAGTGAATAGGTTCATAGGTTAATTTTCACTGAATATTAACTCAACTGAAGTTGTGGCTGCCTCTCTACAGTTAATTCACCACCCATCCTCCCTGTTCTTGTTTTGGTATTAATGTTGGTGGCTTTGAAATTGCCTGCTCCTCTTGTAGATTTGTATTTGGATACTCCTTCTGGGCCCATCTCATTTGCTCACTCAAATGAGTGCAGTGAGATCATATTCTGATTTCAGGCACTCCTACTGTGTACAAAGAGTGCATTTGGGAAGGATAACCCCTGTAGCCTCTTAATCCTGCTCTGTTCCTTCCCTCAAAAAAAAAAAAAATATATATATATATATATATATATATATATATAGATTATATATATATATATATATATATATATATATATATATATATATCTTGGTCATCTACCTTTACTGTAACTGTCTTAGTTGCTCTTCTGTGTGCTGTTATCTGTTCAGTCACTCTTACTCTGCACTTATTACTGCTTGTTAGTAGCCTTCTAATTTACTGCCTTCTGCACTTGTTTTTTAGTCATTTGTTAATTTAATTGCATTTATTTGAAATGCATTTGCCGTAGTGTTGCTACATACTCGGGTGTGCTGGCCTGCACTACAATTTGAATTGTATTTATTGCTGTTTTAGCTGCTTTTCTGTAACAAAAAAAAAATTCTAAACTTGTTTCCTGCCCTTCCTGTAACTAGTCAAGTCCAGATACAGACTTCCTGTATCCAGGACTGTTGGTAGGCTTCTGAGCCCCCCAAGCCTTTCTTTGTTGGAGGGAAGCCTTCTAGCTTGTCAGTGGGAGTAAGCACTAGGTAGCCTATCTACCACGGGAAGAGTGGGTTTTGGCCCTGAAATTGTAGTTCATTGGCCGTTTCGGTAGTTTTTCCATCTCTTTCTACTTTCTGGTTAAAAGCCCGTTTTGCGTTTGTTTCCCGCCGTTCCTATAACTAGTGTAATCCAGGTACAGATTTGCTGTATCCAGGACTGTTGGTAAGCTTCTGAGCCCCCGAAGCCCTTCTGTGTTGGAGAGAAGCCTTCTAGCTTATCAGTGGGTGTGGTAAGCACCAGGTAACCTATCTACCGCAGGAGGAGTGGTTTCTGGCTGTTTGAGCAGTTTTTTCCCATCTCTTTCAACTTTCTGGCTTGAAAGCCGCACTTGTGCCTGTTTCCCGCCTTTCCTATAACTAGCCTAGTCCGGTTACAGAGTTGCTGTATCCAGGATTGTTAGTAAGCTTCTGAGCCCCAAGCCTTTCTGTGTTGGAGGAAAGCCTTCTAGCTTATCAGTGGGAGTGGTAAGCACTAGGTAGCCTGTCTACCACGAGAGGAGAGGTACTTGGCCCAGAAATTGTAGTTTGACCATTTGGACAGTTTGTCCATCTCTTTCAATGTTCTGGTTTAAAAGACCACGTCTGCGCTTGTTTCCCATCTTTTCTGTAACTAACCTACTGGGTAGCACTAGAAAGCCTTAGACTAATACAAGCCTTCTAGCTTAGGAGAGAGACTGTTGAGTGATTAAGTATCAGTTTTCTGTACTTTCTTGCTGTACTTAACTGTTTTCTGCCTAAACACAGATTTTCCAGCATTTATTGTGATTTAAAAGCTTGTTTTTTTTTCCACAGCTGTGTGGAGACATGCGTGAATGGGCGTTCCTTCGTTGAAGGTTGTGCGTCAGGGCCGGCAACTCGGCACGTAAAAGTCTACTGCCAATCATTAGCAGACTGGAGTTCCGCTGTGGTGACCCCTAACCGGGAAAAGCCGAAAGACACAACAACAACATTGTACATTTGACTGCCTGCACTTTTAAAAATGTGTTTTTTGTTTAAATAATTTGTTTAACTGTTGTAGGCTACATACTAAAGTGCGATAGCCTTTTCTGATCATTTGTAGTCGTTTAAAGCTGTTTTAAGTGTATTTTTTTTACTGTTTTTACCTTATCTTTTCAAAAAAAACAAAACAAAAAAAATTCCTCGGTTCCCGCCTTTCTAAGCTAGTATAGTCCAGTTTTCAGGCTGGTGCTGAATTCAAGGCTGTGATACTAGTTTCTGAGTTGTCCATACCTTACTTGGATAGAAGGAAGTTTCTCTGTTCATCTGTGAGAGAGGGGAGCTTTGAGCAACCTATCTGTCCCTGGAGGAGTGGTTCTAGCCCAGAAGATAGTAGTTTATTGGCCATTTTGGGCTAATTTCTCTCTCTTTCATTTCCCTACTATAAAAACCACGTTTGCACGGTTTTGTGCACTGGGCAGTGCTGGTTAGCAACGGTTAAATTATTCCCTGCTCCACTAAGTCTCCTCTTCAGTTTTTCCCTTGAAACTAGTCAAACTCTCAACCTAAGCACTCAAAAAGCATCTTACAGCCCAGCACTTGCTCAGACCTAATAACAAGCACTAATATACCCTGACACTGATTGCCCAGCAGGGCAAGGCTCTTTATTCACCCTTCACCAATCAAGCGACTAAGCAGCTCACCCTACTATTCAGGCATGACCAAAGGGCAACTTCAGGTGCACTCTCTCCAGTCCAGCTGGTGAATCTGGGTATCCTGAGGCAATGTTACAACTGCCTCATGTACACAGACAACCCTCTCCTCCTACCACAAAACACTAAGATATGCGAGAGATGCAATCATACGGCCATACTGGAAGCTAAGCTGTCTCCACCCAAGACTGGAACAGACAGTCAAGCGGAGAAGGTTAACACTTGCACCACAACTCCAGCCGCACACAGACCTA
This sequence comes from Protopterus annectens, assembly GCF_019279795.1. Classification (NCBI taxonomy): domain Eukaryota; kingdom Metazoa; phylum Chordata; order Ceratodontiformes; family Protopteridae; genus Protopterus; species Protopterus annectens. The sequence goes on along the minus strand of NC_056733.1, from coordinate 1,264,519,122 downwards.
CTAAAACAGCACTGGCAAAAAATACACATAAATACACAAAATCATACTCAGAGGCTCTAAATAAAAACCTGCAAAAGCATCAGACACATCCAAAGCAGACACCCAAACAACCTGCACTTCCCGTCACAAACCAGACAACACATAAAACACAAAATCACAAAATCAGTGTGCTGCACAATCACAGCCCTTTAGGTGAAATAACATAACTAACACACTAGTAATAGGTGACTCTATAGTCAGGCACACTGACGTCCCGCTCACTAGGCTGGACAAGCAGAAGGTTACTGTTAGCTGCCTGTCGGGAGCCAGAATCTACCACGTAACACAAGCACTCTGGTCACTCCAGAACAAGTACAAATATGACACTGTCATTGTTCATGTTGGTGTGAATGACCTGAGACGTACCTCCCTGGACTACATGAAAAGAGACATGGAAGAGCTCTCTAATCATGTAGCCCAGGATGGTATTACCCTGACCCTGAGTAGCATCCTGCCCTCACCAAGAATGATACCTCAGTATAAAGAAAAAATTATCAATTTCAACAGTTGGCTAAGCTTCTGGTGTCATTCAAAGGGGATCCAGTGTCTTGTCAGCCTGGGACGACATGTTCGACAAGCCGCATTGCTTCGCAAGAGACTGCTTGCACCTGTCACCCCTAGGCTTTTGAATACTGGCCAAGACTCTTGCTGCCCCCATAGTGCTTTTTTTAAGCAAGGCTCAAAAGTCAAACCCACCTCTGTAAACAGCACAATTAACAAAAAACTGAGGGTTATGCTACTCAACGCCAGGAATTTAAATCTCAAAATGCACGCACTCAAACCACTCCTCAGTATGGAGAACGTCGACGTCTGTGCAGTAACTGAAACCTGGTTCAAGGCTCCAGAGAGCACCCCAGCACTACCGGGCTACAGCTCATACCACACGTTTCGGCCACAGAACACGGACCGAAACACAAAAGGAGGGGGTGTATCCATATTCATCAAGGATACCTACACCTCCAGGTTAGTGGCGCAGCATGATATCTCTGAGATCATCCATGTGCAACTAACATCGGGCAAATCTGCAGTGCAAATTGTGGTCTGCTACAGATCACCCACCATGACTCAGGACCACCACTCCACCTTTCTGGAGACACTGGAAAACATGAAGGTCCTACCAAACACCCTGATATTGGGCGATTTCAATTATCCTACCATTCACTGGGAAAACTACTCGAGTACAAATTCCCAGGCCCAGCGCTTCCTGGAATTCATCATCTCAAACGCCCTGGATCAGCTGGTAAACTCCCCCACCAGAGGTGATAGCATATTGGACCTGGTCATCACCAACATGTGCGACAGGTGTTCCACACCGGAGGTCAACCCGTCACTGGTTAGATCAGACCATAAACGAATCACTCTGGATGTCCACACCCCACCACCACCCCCAACTAAGGAAACCATAGTAAAAAAACTTTTCTAATGCAAACTTCACCTTACTTAAGACAGAGGTGGTACGTTTCACAGCCCCCACGCTAAAGGATAACGCTGTCCAAGATGCAGAAACCTTTACAAATGCACTTTATGAGCACCTACAAGGATGCATGGATCGTGCCATCCCTAGCAAAACCAAGACTCACTCCTCTAAGAGAAGGAAACCAGTTTGCTGGACCCCTGCAATAAACAGGCTATACAATAGGAGGAGGAAACTAGTTCAGAAAAAAATGCAAATCCCAAGAAGCAAAGACATCCCTGATCAGTAAAAGTGAGAAACTGAGGTCCCTCATGAAATCATCCAAGGCTAACTTCGAAAGAAAAATAGCTAAGGATTCAAAAGATAACCACAAAGCCTTCTTTAGCTATGTTAAGAATCTAAGTGGCAACTCACAGATATGCACTGAACTAGTGCAAAATAGCACAAAATATACTGAACCTATTGATATTGCCAATATCCTGGCAGATAGATTCAGTGCAAACTTCACCCCCCTCTCACTTCCAGAAGGGCCCACAACAGTACCGGAAAAGTGTAGTGTCCCAAAAATCAGATGCACAGGTGAAAACAGCCCTTTCAAAAACCAAAAACACAGCATCATTGGGACCAGATGGTGCCCAGGCTGCGTCTTGCATGAACTACAGAATGAACTAACCCCCCCCATCTAAACATGCTATTCAACCTCAGCCTTTCCACAGGCTACATGCCCATAGAATGGCGCACTGCAACAGTTATTCTTCTCCACAAAGGAGGGGCCACAACCAACCCTGGTAACTATTGCCACATAAGCCTGACTAGCCTGGTCTGCAAGGCTATGGAGCGCATCATCATGGAACTCATTAACAAAGACATTGGGAACCTCCAAACACTTGACCCGACCCAGTTCAGCTTTGTTAAGGGCAGATCATGCGTACTAAACCTGGTTGACTTCTTCGAGACAGTCACCAAGGCCATAGACAAGGGAACGGTGGTTCACACAGCCTACCTTGACCCTCGCCAAGGCTTTCAACACCATTTTCCACTCGGGTATTACAGAAAAACTCACCAGCCTGAACATAAACCCCTACAGCATGAGATGGGTTGCCAACTGTCTTACAGACAGAACTTACACGGTAAGAATAGCAGGCTCCAGGTCCGACTCTAAACCAGTCACAAGTGGTGTCCTGCAAGGCTCGGTCCTGGGACCCCTACTGTTCTGCATATACTTCTCAGAAGTACAGGCAAACACAGAAGGACTATGGCTAACCAAGTTCGCCGATGACTGCAAACTGGGAGCCATAATCGACTCTCTGGCTGACACAGACATCCTCCTAAAGGGCCTTACTAAGACGGACACCTGGTGTCAAAGTCATGGCCTCAAGCTAAATGCCAAACAATGCGCAGTCATCCCATTTGGGAAAAACAAAACACCCACGAATTACCACATAGATGGCAGCCCCCTTATTACAGAAGAGGTAATAAGAGATCTGGGGAACCAGGTAGATAGTAATCTCTCCTTTGACAATCATATTGCCAAAGTAGTTAGGATATACTTCTATGTGGCCCATCTAATTACTAAATGGTTCGCATTTAGAAATAAAGAGGTTATAGTGCCCCTCTACTCATCACTCATTAGACCCATCATAGAGTACAATGCCCCATTTGGGATGTACCTCACAAGACACTTCCAACAGCTGGAAAGACCACAAAAGTACTTCACCAAGAGGATTACTGGTCTCAAACATATGTCCTATGCAGCCCGACTGAAAAAACTCCGGCTGTACTCAGTGGCATATCGCTTACTCAGAGGTGATCTCTGCCTGACTTACAAAGCCATGTCCAACTCAGAATTGATGGACATGCTCCACCTAAAAAAATCCAAGTCACTGCGAGCCACGCGCTCTAGTGAGCTAAACCTCGCCACAACAATAAATAGAACATGCTGAAGGGATAGATTCCTGTCACAGAGACTCCCTATGCTTTGGAACAAAATTCCAAATTACATCAGGCAGAGTCCCTCACTAACAATCAAGAGTAACCTTGACGAGTTGATGGGTAACAGAAAATACACCCCTGGGATCACTTCATTAGCTCTGCTTGACAGAGGATCAGTTAATTAATCAATGGGGCAGCAAAAGCCGACACACTCCGGTTAGGCTTATAAATGCCCTCGGGCAGATAACCCTAGTACCTACCTATGAACCTAAGTTTGTTAAGCAGCCATACTCTGTCATTTAGGGATTTACCACAGTCATGCATATTCCCACTGAAGCAACATCTTATAAAGTGTGAATATGCATGACTATGAATTACTCAGCTGGAGCAGTTTTGAACTGTTCCATTAAGCGCCCTACTAACCCATGTTATAAAACAACACAGGCCATAAGACTAGTAGACCACACAAAGCCACACACTCCACTACCACAAAGCTACCCATTCACATAGAGGGGATACCAGCCACTACTGCAAGTTATTGCCCTTGCTATGATACCTGTGGTCCTACCTGTCCTAAGATGTACTGGTGCTGTGCCTTGTACCTGTCCACTGCACTCAACACTTCACAAATCCAGTTGCTAATTCCCTCTCAGACGTAGCTCAAGTCATCTGTGGTTGTCTACTTACCATTAACCTTCCTCTACCCCATCTCCCGACATAGCTTGTGCATTCCTGGAAGTCTGGTATTTTGAGACCCCCCCCCCTCCGAAATAACCAATGACTGGTGTCTTAGTCAGGGTCTCAAACTGAATGCAAAGAAATGCATCATGATTCCCTTCTGCACAAACAATGTCGCTTCATACTATTAAATCAGCAATAATACCCTAAGTACCCATGAAGTGGTAAGGGGTCTGGTATCACAAGTTGACTGCAGCCTTAACTTTGACCACCATGTGTCTACTGTAGTAAGGAAGGCTTTTTACGTAGCACACTTGATTAGTAAAACCATCACCTCGAGAGCAAATGAGGTTGTAACCCCTCTATACTCTGCACTAATCTGGCCCATATTTGAGTATAACACCCTGTTCAGCATGTACCGTACAAAGCATCTAGCTGCATGTCCTTAAATGAAATGGGAGTAGAGCTTACCAGTTCCAGGGAACTAAATATGGCCTGCAACTTAAATAGGAAATGCTGGAGGGACAGATTTGTCTCTCAGCAACTGCTGCATCTTTGGAATAGGCTACCAATTCATGTGAAACAGAGTACCTGTATGACCCTGTTCAAGAGGAACCTGGATGAGTGTATGGGACACTGTAAATTCTTACCGAGGATAGCGCCCACAACCCTCCTGGACATGGGCAGTCATTACTAAATGTAATCTTGGATATTGACTAGCATTTCTATGGTATTACATTGGGACAAAACAGCTAGGCTTGAAGTGATCTTCAGGTTGATAGCCTGGTAATCTCCTGTGATTCTATGATATTATGATCCTATGATCCATTGCATCCCTGATGGTCTGCTGGTTAATGCCTTTACCCAACCTTTAATGGCTTCATCCGGGACATATGCATACAACATGTACACCTTTCTTGTTTTCTGAGTATCCTGGTATTAAATGCAGACAAGCTGCATTTGACAGACATCTCAGACACACAGGCATATGCACACAGGCATGCATACATACAAAAATACACACACCCATTGCCTTTAATCTCGCTTTCACTGTCTCTGCATTCATAACAGCCACAGTTATGTCAAATATCTCTCCTTAACCACGCACACCTCAACTGTTACAGTAGGAAGCATGCGTGGATGTATGGAAAGATAAAGGAGCTTTCCATACATTCATACAGCACACTTACCTGCTTTGGCAGTCTGCACAGGATGAGGCTGCAACATTTCACCCTACCCAGATGATCTCCCATTAAAATAGGTAGGTGCTTGCCAAAAAATACCAGTGTACACTTAGGCATTTTCTGTGCAGCTCTTTTGGGTATATCTGCTGTTCATACAACACAAATATCTTTACAGAGTAGTGCACCGGATTTTGTAAAGGGCCACATTAGCATAGGCCTTGCTCAGTGACTACATTTATATGCAGCTCTGAAAATGTTAGTGCTCTGTAATAATGAACAGCGAACTGTCAGTGATTCTGGAGTGTCCTGCTTTGCATGCTACACAACTTGAATATGAATCTTGGTCATTCTGTATCAGGCTAACTACTTCCAGCAGTTGTAGTAAAAAATAAATAAATAAATTAAAAAAAGCGAGAGATAGAGAATTTACCATTATGTCTGGAGCATTTTCCTTTCAAAGGACTTTACCTTTTTAATACTCATTTTCCATATCCTAATCTTAAAGATGAAACTTTCTCTTAACGAGATTGTATCTTCCAATCTCTTCTTTTTCTGCCTTCCTGCCATTTTTCCATTTCTGTTCCTCACTTGCTGTTACCATGTCAAGCCCTTAAAAGAATGTCTCCTACTTTTAGGAAACTTAAATAAAAAACTTCAGGAATCTGTATTCTTCATCTATTCCATATATATATTTTTTATGCAGTATTCTTCCTGTACCTTGTATATACCAGAACAAAATGCAAGACATTGTGAGAAAAGGTAAGCTACTCACATGTATTTAATAATGAGATTCCCTTTTTTTTCTGTCTGACCTGCCTTCTTGCAGTTCTTCCCCATATTTTTCACTTTTTCATTTTGTCTTTCTACTTTTTCTAGTAGTTTTCTTCCTTCATATAAATTCCCAACCTTTTATTCCTGTATTTTGAACACTGATGTAAACTACATGAGTTTCCAGCAGATCTTCCCTTCTTTATGTTCTGTTATCATTTCTATAATGCCTACTTTTTTTTTTCTTTTTTATATGCTTCCCTTGCCTCCAACAGATGACTCAGCCACTAGTTAAAGTTTGGTCTCCAGGATTATAGTTAGGACTTAACCTCTGCTAACAAGCAGGAATATAAACCTTCTTTTCTTGCCCATCTGCATTACCTATGCACCGGACTAGATTGCTTCATTAACTTTCCTGTCATTTTTATGACTTTGTTTCCTTTTTTTCTTCTACAAACACACATTCTTTACATATGTAACTCATTCCTTTTTACTAGTAGCTTTGTCCTTGTACTTTCTTTAAAAAAGTACAGATGTTCTTCATGTTTCACTGTTGCAGTCATCACAGTTGGGTTATCTGCCTGCAGGTAGCCCTCATTCGGCCCGAATACCAGAGACTTAGTATTTCTGCATTGGTTGCTGTTGCTCCAGGACTGATGTCAGGTCGTCAGGGATATAAAAACAGGCAGCCGACGCCATTACATCAGTCTTTCTTGCCGAGGAGCCTGAAGCAGAAGCAGTTCGCACGAGTGCCGATCGGCCGCTACCGGAGTTTTCATTTTCGAATTTAATTATCCTGAAGTCTTTTAAAGCTAAGTACCCCGTCTGACATCTTTTTTTCTTGCTCTAACTGATGTCAGAAAAAAATAACAATTGTCTTGCCTGTGGAAAGCAAATACCACACTGAGATTTCCATTCTTACTCTGTCACCTGTTTAGGCCCAGAACACGACATACCTCGCCGTCGGTTTTGTGGCTTGTTCAACGCCCAAACTATTTATCGTCGGGCCCTTATTGTCACTAAATACTTTTGTTCTCGATCTCCGTATTCCGAAATGGCTTCCATAAGCCATCCGACTATCGATCTTCTGAAAAAACGTAAGGATAAAGATAGAGACAGACTGCACAGGTCCAAAACTGCTGATGGCGCTTTCGTTAAGCTAGTCGCCAGTTTGCCGGTACTCAGTGAGGCACTTTTGCAGCCCCTGATGCCTGCTTCAGTGAATTTGCAGGCCTCGACTGAGACCTGTTCGGAGTCTGGTATGCCGTGAGACGCTTCTTCGACTACAGTACCTGCAGATGTCTCTGCCTTGGATGGGTCCGGACCCACTGGCAGGCACCGGCTTCTGAGGAAGTTCTTCACACTACCGATATTCGACACAAATGGATGACTTCTTTCACGTCTTCATTTCTGTCTAAAACTACCAAGTTTCTAAGGCCAAGAGTACATGCTACGCCTAAAAAAACAATGACCCAAACTCAAGCACCTGCTTCCTTGCCACAACATCAAATGCGTAAAATGGCAGAAGACCTTATTATGCTGATTAGGGGAAGTCAACCTTCCCCTGCTAAGAGAAAAAGAGACCTGTCCCCAACAGCTTTAACAGACCAAGAGTCTGATGACTCTGAAATACTGATTATGAAGACATGCCTTTATCTGCTTATAAGGATTCAGATGCAGAGGAATCCATTTCCCCTGCTTCTCCTCCAGAGGATTTTTCTTTTGGTGAAACCTTACATACTTTAAGAGAGCATTTCCACTGGGAATGTCAAGATTATCCTCAGTCCAAAAAAAGACTCAGAGAATTTCTTGATTTGCCACAACATAGGCCTTTAGCAATACCCCCAGTCCTGGATGTTGTGGATGATGTCTTTATGGAATCCATTTTAACTCCTGATACTTTATCCCCTGCTCCTAGGAAACCAGACAGGTACTACAGAGTTCCTGACTCTCACAAATTCCTTTTCAAAATTCCTACTGCTGACCCAGAGGTCATCTCCCTGGGGCCTAAAGGTATCAAAGCAACTACAGCTAAGGATCCCATCCCCTTGGACAGGGATTCCAGAGCTTTAGACAGATGAGGTAAGAAAGTATACACCTCTGCAACTCTCGCCATTAGGGCTTTGAATTGTCAGTTTCACATGCTGAAGTACCGACAACATATTATGGAACTTATTAAGCAAAAAATAGCTACCTTTAGAGACTGTGCAAAAAATAAAGAATTACAAGAGCTCATGCATTCTGCAAGCCAAGTCAGCAAGCATACTTTGCAATGTGGCTTTGACACCCTAAAAGCATCTTGCAGGGCAGCAGTCACTGGTTCTGTACTGAGAAGGCATGGTTGGCTTAAGGAGCAGACCTTGCCAGACCATGTCAAATCAAAATTAGTAGATGCTCCTTTGAAGAAGGACAATCTGTTTGGCAACAAAGCAGAAGAGGGTCTTAAAAAGATGGAAGAAAAAGCTAACTCTATGCAGACAGTCAAAGATTTCTTGCAAGTACAGCCTCCTAGATTCCGTAGGCATTGCCCGTCGAAACATTGGTCCTTTCCAGCCCTTTCAAGGCCATCTCAAACTAGACCCAGAGGAAACAGACCCCTCCCAGACTACAGTCTCAGGGTATGCAGAGATCTAAGCAATGGAGTGCCTCCACTTCAAAAACAGGGAGGGCTGAGCCACCCCCTTACGGAAAGAATTCACATTGACTTCTCAACTCCACTCCCCACCTCTGCCCAACTGCTTGTTCCCCTAGGAGGAAAACTTGCCCATCATGCAAAAAACTGGACTTCCATCACCAAAGACAGTCAACATTGCATCCCAGGGGTACAAATTTTACTTCCACTCACTGCCAACCCCAAAAGGTTCCCCAGACCTTCCTCCAAACCAGTGAGCAGAAGCACACAACCAAGTTCAATCCCTGCTCTCCATAAGGGCAATTCAACCAGTTCCTGCGGAACAGATAGGTCAAGGGTTCTATTCCAGACTTTTCCTGGTACCCAGAAAAGAGGGCACTTGGCACCCAATCCTAGATCTTTCCATTCTAAACACCTTCCTGGTGGTACCAAAGTTCTCACTCTGCAGCAGCTTCTGCCTATGCTGGACAAATATGCCTGGTTAAGCCACGCTAGACTTAAAAGAAGCCTATCTGCACATCCCTATCAGGGACTCATGCAGGAAATATCTATGCTTCAGAACAGGATCTATGCATTATCAGTTCACTGCACTTCCCTTTGGCTTATCCACTGCTCCCAGAGTATTCACAAAATACCTGGCTCCAGCCATTGCCTACTGCAGACAGAGAAAAATTCAAATTTACCTGTACTTGGACGACTGCCCGATTCAGGCAAACAGCCAGGAAATGCTGTTGCAGCACCTGACATTTGTAAAAAACCTTCTAACCTCCCTGGGGTACACCATCAACGAAAATAAATCAAAACTAGTCCTCAATCAAAAGATTGTATTCTTGGGAGCAAGCTTGGACACAGCATCCCAGATGGCATTCCTTACTCCAGAAAAACAAGCCTATCTGACAGACTACTTCACTCAAATGGCCACCAGAACCCAGCTATCCACAAGGAAAATCCTGCAGGCCCTATGGTTCATGGCCTCATGCATCCTGCTAATTCCATATGCCAGACTGCATATGAGGAAACTTCAATGGTACTTAAAAAGCTTTTGGTGCCAACATTCTCAGGACCTGGAAACTGTCATTCCTATCATACCTTGTCTAAAGACAGAGTTTCTTTGGTGGGCAGCAGCATGCAACCACAACAAGGGACTTTCCTTTACTCAACCCCACGCTGCCCAGATCGTAACCACAGATGCATCAGACTATGCCTGGGGGGCACACCTGGATGACAAGTGCATTCAGGGCCACTGGATCCCAAGTCAAATCCATCTGCACATCAACCAAAAAAGAGATGCTAGCTGTTCAGCACCCTCTAACAGCTTTCAGATCCCTACTCTTACCAGGACCCCTGGTAATAAAAACAGACAACACCACAGTTATGTGGTACATCAACAAGCAGGGGGGAACCCACTCTTACCCTCTCTGCAGGCTAGCCATGGCCCTGTGGAGCACCACCTTAGACATGCAGGTCCATCTGCAAGCTCAATTCCTGTCAGGCAAACAAAACTTGCTGGCAGATGACTTAAGCAGAAATCTGCTAGACCCACACGAGCGGCAGTTAGAGCCCAGAACCTTCAGCCTTCTGATTCAGAAATGGGGGACCCCAGAGGTGGATCTCTTTACCTCCCCCTGCAATCACCAGCTCAGCAAATTCTGCGCCAGGACATCTCACAGCAGGGCCTGGAAAGTGGATGCCCTATCATTCCAGTAGGTAAACCTTTCAATCTATGCATTTCCCCCTCTGCACCTTCTCTCAAGAATATTGTTCAAGATAAGGCAGGACAGACCAAGGACAATCCTGATTGCCCCGGACTGGCCACGCCAACACTGGTACCCACTTCTGCGCAGCCTGTCTCTGTTGCCACCCTGGCACCTACCCCAGAGCCCAACCCTGCTCACTCAGCAGGGGGAACAGATCTTGCATCCGCAACTGCAAGCCCTGAACCTTGCAGCCTGGCTTATTCCTTGAATTCTCCCCCAGTGACCAGCCTAAGCAAGCAGGTGCTGGACGTCATTCTTGAAGCCAGAAGACCTAGTACAAGGAAATCCTGTGCTGATAAGTGGAAAAGGTATTTCTCCTGGATTCACTGTAAAGGAAGAGGACACAACTCTTCCCTCCCTACCTCTAATCCTGGATTACTTAGCAGATCTACTCCACAGAGGCCTATCCTTTTCCTCCATTAAGATCCATGCCTCTGCCATCTTGACTCATTACAACTCTGAGCAACCCCTCTTCTCTCACCCTCTCCTCAAACAGTTTCTGAGAGGGGCAAACAACTTAAGGCCACCAAGGAGACCACCCACCCCTGCTTGGGACCTTAACTTTGTACTGGAAAAGCTCACACTACCCCCTTTTGAGCCTGCAGCGTCAGCAGAGTTAAAATTCCTCTCTTGGAAAACAGCATTGCTTCTGGCCTTCACTTCAGCTAGAAGAGTGTCTGAGCTGCAAGCACTTATGGCCGTGGAGCCCTTCATTATTTTTCATGCTGACAGGGTCTCCCTCAGGACTAATCCTGCCTTTATGCCTAAAGTGGTGGCCAGTGTGGCTCTCAACCAATCTATCCATTTGCCACCCTTCTTCCCTAATCCTCAAAATAAAGGGGAAATGATCTTGCACTCCTCGGACGTGCATAGACCGCTCAGATTCTACCTGGATAGGACTAAGCCCTTCAGAAAATCTGACCAGTTATTAGTTTTGCACCAGGGGCAGAGGGCAAGGCCATTTCAAAACAGTTTCCAAATGGATAGCCCACTGTATCCATTTCTGCTACAAACACCATGGGGAATTAACCCCTCAGGAGGTCAGAACACATTCCACTAGGGCAAATTCTATCTTTACAGCATTCCTCAGGGGAGTCCCTGCCAGGGACGTTCTGGAGGCTGCTACCTGGAGTTCTGTACACATATTCACCAAGCACTACCACCTGCCTATATTTTCCAAATCCAGGGCGAGTTTTGCAACTGCAGTCCTGCAGGGCATACTAGCCATCCCAAACGCTTCTTGACTGCCTCCACCCTTTCTTCAGCTTTGGGAATCAACCCAACTGTGATGACTGCAACAATGAAACACGAAGAACATTGTACAGTTGTGTACACTTACCATAAATGTAGATGTTCAAGTGTATTCGCTGTTGCAGTCCCGGTCTCCCTCACTCCAGCCCCCTTAGCTCTCTCTCCTCTGTGTATATTACTCACCCCTTGCAGGGGTTTTGATTTTGGTATTTACTTTTCACTGGTGGTGATTTTTCCACCATAGCTTAGCTCCCTGTTGGAGGGCTCCTGACATTTGGGGCAAGAAAAACTGATGATGTTATGTGATCCTATCTCGCCTACATTCAGTACTGATGGGCTCGGAGCCGATCCCTCGGCTCCGACTCGCCACGCTATGCTATAGAGCGAGGCCTCTTATTAGCTGAGCTATTTCTTATCCCAGGATGCACCACCACTAATCCCCCAGATCTCGTTTGCCGCTTACAAGCTAGGACGTGGTCTCAAACTTGGCTGGGCTAAGTACTGTTTTATTCAGAATTTTCCTGTCAGGAATTTTGCTATTTTGAACCCAAAAGCTGTTTTAACAGCTATTGTTGTTGTACGAGTGTGTTTGGTAAAATCTGTTGAGGAAAATTGTGTTTTTTTGTTAAGGGAAGGTTTCCCGTTTAAGTTAGAGGGGCCTTCCCCTATTACTATCTAGCGTTTTTGTTGTGTTTCCAGAGGTCAAGTACCTGCTTAAGTTAGAGGGTCTTGACCCTCATTTTTTCTGTGTTTGTGGTACTAGATTGTGAATTGTCTTTTGTCTAAAAAAAAAAAAAAAAAAGGCTTACTTAGTTTTCTATTTCTTGTGGTAAAATCTTGTTTCTTAGGGTTAGTCAGCATGTCTAAGGAACATAGACCCTCTGGGTTTAAAAAGTGCGCGAGGTGTGGTTACAAAATGTCCATAACGGACGACCACTCCTCGCTATTGTTTAGGCGCCAAGCACCTACAAGAGTCCTGTAGCGTGTGTCACGCCTTTTCTTCGAGAGTCCTCCAGGAGAGGAAGAATAAATTAATTTTAAAAGGTCTGATTAAGCCCTCCTTCGAGGAGGCTTTATCTTCCTCTTCCTCTCCTGAAAAGAAAAGCGGCGGCTCCGACCAGTCTGTCGGAACCGACTGCCAAAAAACCTAGGCAGGCTTCTCCATCGGCTCCACGGACTTCGGAGCCGAGGGCGGAACGGTCTGCCTCGATGCCTCCAGTCTCGACCCCTCTGGTTTCGGAGCCGAGGACTGGGGCATCGAGAGGCGGGTCACCTTCATCGGCTCCACTGATTTTGGAGCCGATGAGAGTTGCCGGCTCAGACTCTTCCCCTTCGGCGCCGAAGTCCTCATCGGCACCGAGGGAAATTGTTTTGAGATCTCCCTCGGAACCGATAGTAATCGAATCCATTCGGAGCCGGTCCCCTAGTCCTATGGAACCGATGGAGAAGTCGATTCGGACCCGATCGGTGTCATCTAGATCCTCCAAGATGTCTGATTCGGACATCGACAGGGTGCTCCTAAGACTTTTCCAGTCTCCGGTGTTTCAAAAGTTAGTTTCGGCTCCAGCCCATTCGGCTTCGGAGCCGATGGTCCACCCTGCTACTGTGATTCCTCCTCCAACAGCCTCGGCACCGTTGGAGCCGGTGCTGGTGGAGCCGATGGAGGTTTTCGGGTCGGGCCCGACCCTTACTCCAACTCCGGCTCTTGAGTCGGAGTTCGGTACGCGGACTTCTTCTGTCGGCCCCGGGGGGGACGCTTTGGGACTGATGTTTTCGGTCCCAAGCCTTCCTCTCGGTGCGTCGGCTGCGGGAGTACCGTCTACCGTTGTGGCCACGGAGGTGGGACCTTCCCAGGATTCTGGTGGTTCCGCCTTCAGGGCCATGAGGAGTGCGTTAGCCAAATCTTCTTTGGCTACCTCCACGGTCTCCCCAGCTCCTTCCCTGCATACTGAGACTGGGTCTTTGGCAGTCCCCCTGTCCTTAGACAGCGGAGCCCCGGGGCCTGAGGTTACCCCCCCTCCTGGAGGTCCCTCTGAAGCTTCTTCGGAGGAACCCCCCAGGAAAAGATCGTGCAAGAGGAAGCACGTTGACTCCCCTGATGAGTCTCTTACATCAGACACTGATCTCGATGATGCAGAGGGGTCCCCTAAGTCGTCCTCAGATGATGTCTCCTTTGCAGACATCCTGGAAGCCCTTAAACAACGAGGCAGCTGGCAATCCAAACCCCCTTCTGCTGATGAGTCGGTGTTCCTTAAGGCCTTCAGGGCTCAGCCCTCCGCCTCCTGGGTGTCTCCGCCCTTCGACGAGCTCTTGGATTTGATCTGTCGAAGGGCGTGGGAACACCCAGACTCTGTGGAACCGGTGCCTGCTCGTCCTAATAAGTTCCTGTCAGCACCCCCAGAAAAAGAGTTTCTGACAAAAGGTGTGGCTGTAGATGCTTTGGTGATGGCATCTGCTACCCAGCAAGATGTAGCAGAGGCTTCGACGTCCGTCCATCCTCCTAATAAGGAGTCTAGGAGCATGGATCGGTACGGTAAGCGCACCCTAAGTTCAGCGGCCTTTACATTACGGTCCTTGAACTATCTCACGCACTTTACCAGATTTCAGAGGGATCTGATTAAAGAACTTTCCGATACCCTCTTGGGTAACCTGCCTGAGGAGCTGGCCCAGACGGTTGGCTCTCAGCTGGCTACGCTGTCGTCCATATCAAATTCGTCCATGAGGCTCATTTCTTATGCGGCCGAAGGGGCGAGTAGAGCGGCGGGTGCAGGCATTGCTCTACGGAGACAAGCCTGGCTCTGCTGGTGTCATTTTGCGGAGGCCTTTAAGTCTTCCTTTGCCGACGCCCCCTTTGATGGGTCCTCCTTGTTTGGACCCAAGGTAAAGGACACACTGACCCGCTGCGAGCAAGAAGGTAAGACTTTGACTGCCGTAGGGGCATGATTTTCCACTCCCTTTCGGCCTTACCCTAAGGCTAAAAGAGGAGGGAAAATGTGGTTCCGTAGATCTCAGAAGTCTTACCCCTCACAGCAGGACGATCCCCCTTTCAGAGGCAGGGGAGGGGGAAATTCTTCTGGAAGACGCCGTCCCAGAGGCGGCAGAGGCCCTCGCAACACTGGAGACCGCGAGTCCTTTCGTGGCTTTTCAGCCTTTCACAGTCCCTGAGGGATTGCCCGACTGTGCAGCTCCGGAGCCAGTTGGGGGTCGTTTTTCGAGGCACCTAAAAGCCTGGGAAGGTATCACTCAGGACCGATGGGTGCTTCGAATTATCGCCGGAGGTTACGCCATCCCTTTCTCTCACTCTCCACCTCAGTCCAAAAAAATCCCGGACCCGCCACCCAGTCAACGGAAACTGCAGCCTCAGAAGTTTCAAAGCTGCTGCAAAAGGAGTCATCCAACCGGTCCCCGCAGACCAGATCGGATTAGGGACTTACTCAAGATTCTTTTGGTGCCAAAAGACCGGGGACTTGAGACCCATTTTGGATCTCAGCATTCTAAACCGTTCAGTCAAAAGTCCAAGTTCAATGGTCACCCTACAAACCATTCTCCCATTGCTGGAGAAAGGTGTTTGGATGTGCTCCATAGATCTCAAGGACGCTTATTACCATATCATGGTACATCAAGCGCCCAGGAGACATCTGCGCTTCAGCCTAGGAGGCAGTCATTTTCAGTTCAGGCTGCCCTTTGGTCTCACCACAGCCCCCAGGGTGTTCACCAAATGTTTGGCGGTCGTGACTGCTCACCTGAGAAGTCTAGGATTCCAGGTGTTTCCGTATCTAGACGACTGGCTCCTAACTGCCACCTCCAAGCATCTTCTATTGCGGAGCCTACAAGCCACGATATCACTGGGCAATTCCCTTGGAATCACCTTCAATTGGCCAAAGTCTGTGTTGCTGCCATCTCAACGCATAAGATTCATCGGAGTAGAGATAGACTCGAACCGAATGCGGGTCTATCTACCTACAGACATGATACAAACCTTACAGGCTCAAGTTCGAGCCTTACTTCCCAGATGCAAAGCTCCAGCCAGAATGGTCCTACAGCTACTGGGATCCATGTCCGCCACGGTTCTTCTAGTTCCCCTAGCAAGGTTGCACATGAGAATTCTCCAGTGGCTTCTTTCAACTCAGTGGTCTTTTCAGGAACTCCCTCTCAGTCACCTCCTATGGATCACGGAAACCTGCAAATGGGACCTTCGCTGGTGGCTGGTACCCTCCAATCTGGATCAGGGACGACCCTTTGTTCCACCTCCTCCTGTGGCCACTTTGACCACGGACGCCTCCCAGATGGGGTGGGGGGGGCATTCCCTGGGCAGGTCAGTCCAAGGCAAATGGCATCCAGAAGAGACCCTACTTCATATCAACATCCTAGAAATGAGGGTGGTGCTTCTGTCCCTCCAAGCCCTTCACGATTACCTCCCTCAGGGCGTAATTGCCGTTCACTCCGACAACATGTCAGTGGTCTGGTACCTGAACAAACAGGGAGGGACCAGATCCTATCCCCTTTGCAGAGAGGCCATAAGAGTTTGGGAATGGGCAGTGTCGACCAAACGCTTTCTAGTGGCAACTCATATCCCGGGCAAGTCCAATGTGATAGCCGACAGACTCGGCAGAACTATCCTCTCTCCACACGAATGGTCTCTGAACATTACTGTTGCAAATCAGATTTTCAGCAAATGGGGAGTTCCGTGTTGCGACCTCTTCGCGACTCCACTGAATGCAAAGTGCGAAAAGTTCTTCTCCCTCACCCCGGCTCTGGGGAAGAGCCCTATGGACGCACTAGCCTGTCCGTGGCCCACCGGCTTGCTTTATGCTTTTCCCCCAGTTCCTCTCCTTCCCAGGGTGATCCAAAAGGCATCTCTCTTGGGGAGCAAAATGATCTTAGTTGCTCCTTACTGGCCTCATCAAGTATGGTTCCCCTATCTTCGGAAATATGCACTGGAAGGTCCATGGTTACTGAATCAGATCCCAGACCTATTGGTTCATCAGTTGGGACTATTCCACCAGTCCCTACACACCTTAAAATTGACAGCTTGGCTCCTCCTCTTCCAACTATAGTCAGGAGTCATACCTTGGATCCGGAAGTTGTACACATTCTATCTTCGGCCCACAAGTCTGCTACAAAGAAATTGTATTCTAGCAAATGGAAAAGATTTGCTATTTGGGCTCAACTCTGGGGTCTGGATCCCATCACTATTCCTGTATCAGAAGTACTGAAATTTCTAACTTCTCTTTTCAATCAAGGCTCTTCATTTTCTACCATCAAGGTTCAATTGGCAGCTATTTCCAATTTTCACGAATCTATAAACCCACCTTTAATGAGCAACAGATTGTGTAAGACCTTCTTGAAAGGTGCTGCGCTTTTAAGACCTCCGATTTCTCATCCTGCTCCTCCATGGGATCTCGATGTGGTGTTACGCGCCTTAACTTCCTCCCCCTTCGAACCGGCAGCAACATGTGATTTAAAATTTCTGTCGTGGAAAACTGCCTTTCTGGTGGCGATTACTTCTGCCAGGAGGGTTTCAGAGCTTCAAGCTTTGTCTGTAAAACCTCCGTACTTGGTTTTTCACAAAGACAGAGTATCTCTCAGGCCAAATCCATCCTTTGTCCCTAAAGTTTGTTCCAGTTTCTGCCTACAACAGTCATTAGAACTTCCAGTCTTCTTTCCGAAGTATTCTAACAAAGCGGAATTCATATTCCACTCATTAGATGTCCACAGGCAATTGCGTTTTTATTTAGATAGGACCAAACAAACAAGGCAAACAGATCAGTTGTTTGTATCCTTTGTGGACAATAAATTGGGCAAAACCGTCACAAAGGTCACTATTGCCAAATGGATCAGGGACTGTATTACTCAAGCTTATTCTTATTCTAATAAAGAGCTTACCACCTCTGTCAAAGCTCATTCTACAAGGGCTATGGCCACTTCGATAGCATTTCATTCTAAGCTTGCCATTAGTGACATTTGTGCTGCGGCTACATGGTCTTCCCCGCACACTTTCATTTCCCACTACAAATTGGATGTGGCATCTAGAGGACGAGCTTTATTTGGTTCCACAGTGCTCAGGAGTGTTTTCCAATGAGCCACCCAGGATTTAGGTGCTAGGGACGCTGTCCCATCAGTACTGAATGTAGGCGAGATAGGATCACATAACATCTTTTAGTTATGTACTTACCATAACTTTAGATGTTTGGGATCCATCTCCACATTCCCAATAACCCACCCACCTTCCCCCTTCCTTGGAGATCAGAGGATATCAGAAGGTCCGAATCCTGTTGTTTCATCTTGAAACATCTCACAATGTTATATAAACAAGTTGTGCACGTGTGCATGAATGCGGACAAACAAGATCTGGGGGATTAGTGGTGGTGCATCCTGGGATAAGAAATAGCTCAGCCAATAAGAGGCCTCGCTCTATAGCATAGCGTGCCGAGTCGGAGCCGAGGGATCGGCTCCGAGCCCATCAGTACTGAATGTAGGCGAGATGGATCCCAAACATCTAAAGTTATGGTAAGTACATAACTAAAAGTTATGGCGTCAGCTGCTTGTTTTTATACCCCTGACGACCTGAGCTCATTCCTGGAGTGACAGTAACCGACACAGAAATACTAAGTCTATGGTATTCGGACCAACTGAGGGCTACCTGCAGACTGATAACCCAACTGTGATGACTGCAACAGTGAATACACTCAAACGTCTACATTTTTGGTAAGTGTACACAACTGTACTTTTCCTAGCTGTAGCATGCAGTCCACACAACTTACCCTACATATTTCTAAGTTGCTGTGTTTTGCAAACAATTTCATACTGGCCAGTGCACTTATTGATACGGTCATTTTTCACAAGACCCTTTCCTACAATAAAAAAAAAAAAAAAAACATTTTAAGGTGGCTGTTACAGTCATTATTATGTTATGGTTTTACCCAGTCAACAGTTCCTTGGTAAATGGTGAAAATCTGCTGCTCTAGACAATTTCTAATTTTCAACCCCTGACTCTTAACCTTTCTGAATCAAAGGCTGGTTCTTGTTTTGCAAGTACATCACACTTGCTTTGTATTTATTGGTTCATATTGTATACTGTGTGTGTGTGTGTGTGTGTGTGTGTGTGTGTGTGTGTGTGTGTGTGTGTATATATATATATATATATATATATCTATATATATATATATATATATATATATATCTATATCTATATATATATATATATATATATATATATATATATATATATATATATATATATATATATATATATATATATATATATATATATATCTTAACTGCTTAAATTTTTCTTTATACCACCGATACCCAGGCAGTATCCATATCTCCTAAATTTGGCTCACTGGTGATCAATAAAATTTGGCTCACTGATGATCAATATCAGTATTTATGTTGGGGGATGTTATCCAGGGGCATCTTATTGGTGATGCAGGATATGTCCTGGAGCCATGGTTAATGATTCCTATTAAAAATCTCCAGGCCATGGCAGTGAATGGCTACAACAGTGCACCTGTCACATACCCAGGTCATGGTAGAATGTGTGTTTGGCCAACTGAAGGCCTGCATCTGCTGTCTGGATGTTTCTGGAGGTGCACTGCAGTATGATCTTGCAACATACACCAAAAACTTTGCAGTCTGTGCAGTGTTACACAACAACATTATACGCAAGCAGTTATAAGCAAAGTAGAGACATTCATGAAGATGGAATCCCAGTTTCAGTAGAGGACAAGGTGCTTGATGAAGAGCTTGTAGAGGAGATGGTCGCAAGAGTGTAATATTTCAGACAAAGACAAGTGCAATCCACCGTGGCACTGACTGTCTGTATCTAGTTCATAACTATTGGTTAGACTAAAGCATTAAGCAGAACTTTAAAAATTATACATCCAAACCTACACCCAGGTTGTATTATTCCATACATATACTGGACACACTGTGCACCGGACATAGTCTGCAAAGTAACAGAGTACTAAGGGCAGGGTACAGTTATCATATGCACAGATGGGGGCACATAGGCAAGTGTCAACAGTGGGTATTTTGTGTGGGGAGGATGTTAAACCACTGTTGGGATGTGTGTGTGTGTGTGTGTGTGTGTGTCAGAGTCAGACGTGTGAGAGAGTTAGGATGTACTGTCTAGGAAGGGTTGCTATCTGTATTGCTCTGTTATTGTGTGATGGTGTTTGTGGGCTCTGCAGGTGTGTAAGTGTGTGTGCGCTAGGGCACAGCCCCAGCAGGTATTGCGGCATTGTGCCAGATCTGTTCGACAGGTCTGGGGTGCTCTCAGGAGATGTGTGCACTGATTATGTACCATGCATAACCCTGTTAAATGGAGCTTCCTCTTATGGGAAGGTCACAGGGACAAATCTAAACCATACTAAGACAAGTGATTGCTCTTTTACCATGAACAGTGGTTATGCTTTTATTAGATTCTCCATGAAAACCAAAACATGACATTATATGTCATGCCATAATGGAAATGAGTGTTTAAGGGCTATAATATTGGATGTTGTGCAAGGATGGGGTGATACAGAAGTCAAAAATAGACTTATGTGTAAAGAAACTGTTTGCATGCTTAAATTTGAAATATTGTTACCTAATGGGTTAAACACAGAGTGTAATTGGAGGGTGTTCCTCTAATTTGAATTTTTAATTGGTGTTAATTTGTGTTCTATATAAGCATAATGCTGGATGTAATATTTTATCTCTTGAAGGCTTGTTAGCCAAGGCACTAAGATAGATTGAAGCTTTTCCTACTGTGGTCTGCTGTCCTTCTCATTTGTGGTATTGCTTTTACTTGCTTATACTTGGTTGTTTTATATCTGCATGAAAATTCCCTCTTTCCATGTCACAGTCTCCTTCCCTCAACACTGGTCAGATGAGTGGTGGTGGTGGTGGCACTGTTTGCTCCTGACTGTGGCCTCACCCTCCTTTCTCAAGTGTGGAGGGCTGCCTTGGAAGTGGGCCAGCCACAGGAACTGTGTCTGCCTTAATGTGTGACTGCACATAGGGAGTTTGCATGCATAGATAGCAATGCCAAATGTTGCCCAGTGTATTCCATCAGGTCATCATGTAGGCCATATGCATACCCCATCTAGCATAGCAATGCCTGTATTAGTGTCTGCTTTTCTCAGTATTATGGACCTGCACAGTTGCTGGGTACTGCCATGGGTACACCAGGCTCAGGAGGTGGTACAGTACCCACTACTTGGCTACACGTACATTGTCCACTGATACCTTTATCTCACTCTGTGGAGCTTGTGACAACCAACAGGAACTGTGTTGCAGCTGATGACATCTCCCCATGGGCAGATCTGTCTGCATCTTCCTTTACGTGTGTGTTGTCTTGGGTTTGTGGGGTAGGTTGCACAGGAACAGCAACTGTGTGTATGGAATGGAGTGTTGATGTGGTCATCACATTACCCTTGTCTGCCATTGACACTGTGACCCCTGACCATGCTGGGATTTGGCTGTCATGTTTGTCAGAGCCAGACAGTTTCCCAGCGTTAGGTAGCTAGCTGCATATCCATGATGGAAGACCCTGATACCACAACATCTGGCAAAACAACCAAAAGAGATCACCCAAACTAAATAAGAACCCTTCACCAATAGCCAGTGAACAGGCTACTAATATATAATATAGTGCTACAGGAAAATAAAAGGTAGCATACATTGTGCTGGTGGCCTGTTAACTTGATACATGTTCATGAAAAATGAAATGCAAACACTGAGTTAGTATGGCAGATAATCCTCCATGTTAAGGCAAACCCACCTCAGGTATTGACAACAGAAATATGTGGTGACCTGTTTTTGCCATCCTAAATATGCGGTGACCTGCTTATCTCCACATTAATGTCTGTCACTCCATCATTGAATATGGAAGTGTCTGAGCTCCCATGCAGAAATGACAGGAACTTCTCCATTGCTGTGATTGATAGTTCAAGTTGGAGGACCCCACTCATGGCCCTCTGCTCCTGTGCCAGGTGTGCAGCCTTAGTCCTGACAGCATTTATCATGTGAGTGGCCCAACACCTGACTTGTAGTTCTATTTTTAGCCATCATCAACATTTATGTTGGCAGTCACCTGCTGTCACTGAAGTCCCATTCAGATTTTTCATGACTGATCATCTCTGGCCATGGAGACACAAGATCTGTAGCAAGGTGTCATAGTCTGCATAGGAAAACTTGCATTTCCTCTGTTTTCCATATTTTGGCATGATTATCTAAAACTGAAAGGAAGTACATGTGTGAGAATTGTCACAGTCCTATGTGACATCACCCTACATAATTAGCAGGGGTGGGAAAAATGTGGGGTACTAAAGTGTATAATCGTGGCTACACATGTGAATGTGGTATCATGGGAAGGTATACTGCATAGAAATGGTGTGTTAGACACATGGTGTAAATGTTATCAGGTACCCTGGAGGATGACAAGGGGTGCACATTATGGGACATTGCTGCTTGTGTCAGTAGGTGCATAGGCCCTGTACTCATATAAAGTGTCCACAGATGCCCCTGTATGTGAGGAAGTGAGTAGATCTTACTTAGACCCAAACACCCCCAGCAAAGAAACACAAACAAGAAGTAGCATAGTCCTGACATATAATGTCTGTGTCACAGTAATCCGAAGTACACACAAAAAGCACATTGTGTAGTTTCTCAACCCCCACATCATATATAGTAATATGACAGATGACTAGACAACATACCAGGGACGTGTAGGTTGACGGGAGTGACTTGTGTACAGCTGTAAACATTGGAGTCTACTGAATGAAGTTCTACAGTGAATACTCTCTATTTCTCACATTGCTGTCCCTCTTAACCCTCTGACAAACGCACGATCCACACTACAGACATTTAGCATATGTTAGTAATATTTAGATGACGCTCCCCCCCCCCACACACACACACATAATACAAAACAGTAGTGAAACAATTTCTGTTGTAATTTACACACTGTACAATACCCCCAGACAGCTGTGGCTTCCTTCCATATTAAATAGTCTGTGCTTGGCCTATAGGCATACATGGACTGTATCCGCATACAGAGCAATCATAAACATATTGGGAGCTAGCCTGCAACCCCCATTTATCTTGCTATAGCAGTAGATCCTCAGTCAAGGTACAGTGGCAGCATTGCTGTACCTTGAAACAGCAACATAAACAGTGTAGTACCATTATATCAAGGATATCCTATAGCAACACAACAATACATTACTAATGAGTGATGATAACCTTTTCATACACCTGCCTTTTAGAGACAACTGCTGCATTTAGAAACCCTTCTTAGCAATTATGAGCAGTGCTGTGTTTGTTGCTGCCCAGCAGTCTTCTGTAGCATGTTGAGGCCCATGGCAGACACAGGAGCTTATATCACTTATTTCTGAAGTGTATAGCTTGGCATTCATGCTGATGAGGCACAGTTTTAATGAATGTGCCTGTATTGCAGGTTTTCTTCATTGGTGCAGTTACTGACCTCAAGCTGAGAGGCGCACTCACCTGTGAGCATGTACATGATGACCTGTGCTCCCTGGAAGTCTGGTATCCTAGGGTATGATTGCCATTCAAACAGACAATATGTTGTGTGGTACATCAACAAGTGAGGTATCCAGGTCCTATTCCGTAAGTCAATAGGTGATGAGAGTTTGGCAGTGGGCAATCTCTTCTGGCTGCTTTCTTTTGGCAATGCATATCCCAGGGAAGTTCAGTGTGCTAGCAGACAAATTGAGCAGGTCCATTTTACTCACTCATGAGTGGTCTTTCAACCCTATGGTGGTGGAAATGATTTTCTGTCAATAGGGCCAGCTATGCTGTGATCTCTTTGCTTCCCCTCTTAACTCCTGGTGCAGCAAATACTTCACCTAATCCCTCCAGAGCAGGAGTCACTGAGAGACTCTTTAGTCGGCAGTTGGCCCCTTGGCTTCTATATGCATTTCCTCCTACTCTTCTGATTCCCAAAGTTATACCAAAAGCATCATACTGAAAATGCAAAGTAATCCTCATTGCTTCAGTGTAAATAAATTACTTAAAACAAGATTTGTGGCATCTTTTCTGCTGGTTTTGTAGTCTGGTGTATTTTCTATTGCTGCTTGGTGGATGTTCTTTGTGTTTCACTGTTGCAGTCATTACATTTGAGTTATCTGCTTGCAGGTAGCCCTCAGTCGGCCTGATTAACAAAGTCTTGGGTCCTGTGTCAGTTGCTGTCCCTTCTTCCATGACGTCAGGTCATCAGGGGTATAAAACATGCAGCCGACGCCATTACATCTGTTTTTCTTGCCGTGCGTTGTCCGAAGCAGAAGCAGTTCGCAAGTGTCGGTCGACTCATCATCATCTTCTTTCGTCTGTTCCCGTTAGGGGTCGCCACAGCGGATCTTCTGTTTCCATTTCTTCCTGTCCTCTGCATCATGCTCTTTCACACCAACCGCCTGCATGTCCTCTCTCACCACATCCGTAAACCTTATCTTAGGCCTTCCTCTTTTCCTCTTACCTGGCAGCTCCATCCTTAGCATCCTTTTCCCAATATACCCAGCATCCCTCCTCAGCACATGTCCAAACCAACGCAATCTCGCCTCTCTTGCTTTGTCTCCAAACTGTCCAACCTGAGCTGACCCTCTAATATACTGATTCCTAATCCTGTCCATCCTAGTCGCACCCAGTGTAAATCTTAACATCTTTAACACTGCCACATCCAGCTCTGACTCCTGCCTTTTCGTCAGTGCCACTGTCTCCAACCCATATAACATAGCTGGTCTCACTACCCTCTTGTAGACCTTCCCTTTCACTCTTACTGGTACCCATCTGTCACAAATCACTCCTGACACTCTTCTCCACCCATTCCACCCTGCCTGTACTCTCTTTTTCACCTCTCTTCCACACTCACCATTACTCTGAACTGTTGTTCCCAAGTACTTAAACTCATCCACCTTTACCAACTGTACTCCCTGCATCCTCACCCATTCCTCTACCCTCCCTCTCATTTACACACATATATTCTGTTTTAGCCCTGATGACCTTCATTCCTCTCCTCTCTAAAGCATATCTCCACCTCTCCAGGGTCTCCTCAACCTGGTCCCTACTCTCACTACATATCACAATGTTATCTGCAAACATCATAGTCCATGGGGCCTCCGTTCTGATCTCATCTGTCAATCTGTCCATCACCACTGCAAATAAGAAAGGACTCAGAGCTGATTTTTGATGTAATCCCACCTCCACCTTAAACGTATCTGTCACCAATGTCACACTACCCTCGTACATATCCTGTACCACTCTTACATACTTCTCCACCACTCCCGACTTCCTCATACAATACCACAGCTCCTCTCTAGGCACCCTGTCATATGCTTTCTGTAAGTCCACCAAGACACAATGCAACTCCTGACATTCTCTGTATTTCTCCAACCACACTCTCAGAACCAATATTGCATGTGTAGTGCTCTTTCCTGGCATGGAACCATACTGCTGATCACTAATCATCACCTCCCTTCTTAACCTAGCTTCCACTACTCTTTCCCATAGCTTCAAGCTGTGACCGATCAATTTTATCCCTCTGTAGTTACTGCAGCTCTGCACATCACCCTTATTCTTAACGATAGGTACCAAAACACTTTTTCTCCACTCCTCAGGCATCCTCTGACTTTCCAAAATTTCATTAAACAATCTGGTTAAAATTTCCACTGCCATTTCACCTAATCACCTCCATGCTTCCACTGGTATGTCATCTGGGCCAACAGCCTTTCCAGTCTTCATCCTCTTCATAGCTGTCCTTACTTCCTCCTTTCTAATCTGTTTCACTTCCTGATTCACTATCCCCACATCATCCAACCTTCTTTCTCTCTCATTCTCTTCATTCATCAGCCCTTCAAAGTACTCTTTCCATCTTCTCAACACACTCTCCTCACTTGTGAGTACGTTTCCCTCACTATCCTTTATCACCCTTACCTGCTGCACATCTTTCCCAGCTCTGTCCCTCTGTCTAGCCAATCGGTACAGGTCCTTTTCTCCCTCTTTAGTGTCCAATCTCTCATACAACTCTCCATATGCCTTATCCTTAGCCTTCGCCACCTCTCTCTTTGCCATGCATCTCATCTCCTTATACTCATGTCTACTTTCTTCATCTCTTTGACAATCCCACTTCGTCTTCACCAGCCTCTTCCTCTGTATACTCTCTTGTACTTCCTCATTCCACCACCATGTCTCCTTGTCCTCCTTCCTCTGTCCAGATGTCACACCAAGCACATTTCTAGCAGTCTCCCTTACTAGCTCTGCTGTAGTTACCCAGCTATTCGGTAACTCTTCACTGCCTCCCAGTGCCTGTCTTAACTGACTCCTGAAATTTTCATTTTCGAGTTTCAGAAATGAAGTCCTCAACTAAAGCCAAGTACCCCATTGGGGAAACTTTTTCTCACTCCTTACCGATGTCAGTAAAAGTTAATAATTGCATTACTTGTGGAAAGCAAATACCTCAAAGATTTTCATTCGTACTGTATTCCTTGCCTAGGCCCTGACCACAATGTAACTTGCTGTCGGTTTTGTGCTTTATTTAATCAGCACACTAGCCGTCGTCGATATATTTTCGCCTCTAAATATTTTGGTTCTCGGTTTAATTATCCAGAAATGTCGTCGGTTAGCCATCCGACTACTGGGATTCTGAAAAAATGCAAAGATAAAGACAGAGACAGGCCGCCAAGGTCCAAAACTACCGACGACGCTTCTCCTAAGCCAGTCACCAGTTCGCCGGCACTCAGTGAGGCGCTTTCGCAGCCCCTGATACCCGCTGCTTATGATTCGCAGGCCTCTATTGAGACGCATTCGGAGTCCGGTATGACGCGAGATGCTTCAACTGTGGAACCCGCGGATGTCTCTACCTTGGATGGGTCCGGAGCCGCTGTGCAGGCACCGGCTTCTGAGGGTGTATTCAGGCCTACGGACTTGCATATTAAATTGATGCCTCCTTCTTTACTTGGACCTAAATTTCGATCCATGCTAAAAAAAACGACACCCAGGCCACATGCTCAGGCCTCTATGCCTAAAAAACAAATGATAAGAATGGCTGAAGATCTAATAATTCTAATCAGGGGTAGCCAACTAAGAGGCCTAGGACTGAAGTTGATTATGAAGCTTCTGATCAGGATTCTGTTTTTTCTGATTCATCTGATGATTTGGATTTACCCTTATCTACTTATGAAGATTCTGATGCAGAGGACTCCATTCCCTCTGCTTCCCCTCCTGAGGATTTTTCTTTTGGGGAAACCTTACATACTCTAAAGGAGCATTTCCACTGGGAAAGCCAGGATTTTTCTGTTTCAAAAAAGAGCCTTAGGGATTTCCTTCTCCTGCCTCAGCATAGGCCTTTAGCTATTCCTCCTGTACTAGACATTGTTGATGATGCTTTTTCGGAATCTAGTTTGGCCCCTGATTCCCTGCCTCCAGCTCCCAGAAAACCTTACAGATACTACAGGGTCACTGAGTCCCACAAGTTCCTTTTTAAAAATCCTATTGCAGATCCAGAGCCTATTTCACAGGGGCCCAAGGGCATTAAGGCTTCTACTGCTAAAAATCCTACTCCTTCTGATAGAGACTCCAGGGCGCTGGATAGATGGGGTAAGAAGGTTTACACTTCTGTAACCTTGGCCATTGGGGCTTTAAACTGCCAGTTTCATATGTTAAAGTATCAACAACATATTATTGGACTGCTTAAATGGAAAATGATGTTGATTCCTGACTGTGTAGAAAATCAAGAATTACAGGATTTAATGCATTCTGCTGAACAAGTTGGAAAACACACTTTGCAATGTGGTTTTGATTCATTAGAGGCCTCTTTCTTGCAAGGCTGCTGTTACTGGGTCTGTGCTCAGAAGGCATGCTTGGCTTAAGAAGCAATCTTTGCCTGATCATGTTAAAGCTAAATTGTTGGATGCTCCTTTAAATCAGGACCACATGTTTGGCAACAAGGCTGAGGAGGTTCTTAAAAAGATGGAAGATAAAGCTAAATCAATGCAAACTGTTAAAGATTTTTTTACAAGTTTGGCCTTTTAGATTTAGTAGGCACTGGCCCTCCAAGAATTGGTCCTTTCCAGCCACTTCCAGGTCTTCTCAAGCCGAACCCAGACACAGCAAAAACCCCAGGTTTCAGTCCCAGGAGACACACAGGACTAAGCAGTGGGGGGCCTCCACTTCCAAATCTGGGAATAATAAGACTCCCCCCTATGATCAACTGTCTCAATGACTTCCTTTTAAAATTTCCAAGCACTTAACAACTGACTGCCCCTTTGGGGGGAAAGATTGCTCTTCATGCAAAGAATTGGGAACTCATTACCCAGGAGAAATGGGTTTTAAATATAGTGTCCCAGGGATACAGATTTCACTTCCACACATTGCTAACACCAAGCGGGTGGCCGGACCTACCCCCAAATCAGTGGGCAGAGGCCCAAAAACAAGTACTTTCTTTCTTAAGCATGGGGGCTATTCAACTGGTACCAGAAGAGGAAAAGGGACAAGGTTTCTACTCAAGACTTTTCCTGGTACCCAGAAAAGACAATTCATGGAGTCCTATCCTGGACCTGTCTACTCTAAACACCTTTTTGGAGATTCCAAAATTCAAGATGCTGACTCTTCACCAATTACTTCCTATGCTAGGCAAAGATGCCTGGTTGGCAACACTAGATTTAAAAGAAGCATACCTGCACATCCCAAACAGGGAATCTTGCAGAAGATACCTATACTTCAAAGCAGGCTACACGCACTATCAGTTCTGTGTAATGTCCTTTGGCTTATCTACTGCGCCCAGGGTATTCACAAAGTGCCTAGCTGCAGTTATTGCATTTTGCAGGCAAAGAAATATTCAGATATACCCATACCTGGACGGTTTTCTAATTCAGGCAGAAAGCCAGGGCATACTTTTGAATCATCTAGCCTTTGTACAAAGGGGTTGTAACTTGTCTGGGGTACACCATAAACGAAAAGAAATCACAACTGGTACCCTGTCAACAAATTATATTCCTCGGAGCAAGGTCGAATGCAACTTCCCAGATGTTTTCCCTCATGCCAGAGAAACAAATTCATTTGCCAACCTACTATCTCAAGACAAATACTGCAGGCCTTGGGGTTCATGGCCTCCTGCATTCTTCGAATTCCATATGCAAGACTGCATATGAGGAAACTACAGTGGTATTTAAAAAAGGCTATGGTGTCAACATTCTCAGGACCTAGAAACAATGATTCCTATCATACCATGCCTACACCTACAGTTCCTTTGGTGGGCAGAGGCCTGCCACCAAAACAAGGGACTACCTTTTACACCACAACCTGCCGCCCAAACCCTAACAACAGACTCATCAGACTATGCGGGAGAGTGGGGGGGGGCTCACCTGGCAGGGAAGTGCATTCAGGGCAAATGGAACCCAAGTCAAATGCACCTGCATATCAGTCAAAAAGAAATGTTAGCTGTACAGAATGCTCTGACAGCCTTCAAGGACCTCATTCTTCCAGGATAACTAATGGTAAAGACAGACAACACCACTGTTATGTGGTACATAAACAAGCAGCGGGTACACATTCTTGCCCCCTCTGCAGACTAGCCATGGCATTGTGGAACACAGCCTTGAGCTACCAAGTGCACCTACAAGCTCAATTCCTGCGAGGAAAGTTAAATATACTGGCAGACGGGCTAAGCAGAAACCTCATGGACCCACACAAGTGGAAACTGAAACCAAGGACTTTCAACATGTTGACAACCAAATGGGAGAGCCCAGATATAGACCTGTTTGCCTCTCCCCAGAACTACCAGTTGGACAAATGTTCCACAAGGACTCCCCACAAACAAGCCTGGAAAGTGGATGCTCTGTCCTTCAGCTGGAAAAACCTATCAGTCTATGCCTTCCTCCCTCTGCCTCTGCTCTCCAAAGTACTTCTTAAAATCAAACAGGACAAACCAAGGATGATTTTCATTGCTCCAGACTGGCCGCGCCAACACTGGTACCCTCTTCTGCACAGTGTGTCACGGTTATCTCCATGGCATCTGCCTCAGACTCCTTCCCTGCTGTCTCAGCAGGAGAACCAGATTTTGCACCCTCAGCTTCTAACACTGAACCTTGCAGCCTGGCTGATTACTTAATCTCTCCTTTACCATCCCTCAGCAAACCTGTGATGGATATCATTTTAGAGGCAAGGAAGCCTAGTACTAGAAAATCTTATGCTGAAAAATGGAAAAGATTCTGTGCCTGGAACCAATCTCAAGGGATGAGCACAGCAGCGCCCAATTTATTTCAGATTTTACATTACGTAACTGAGATGCTTCACAAGGTCCTGTCTTTTTCCTCCATTAAAATCCACACTACATCCATTTCAGCTCATTATAACACAGAGCCTCCCCTCTTCTCTCATCCACTGCTCAAGCAGTTCCTCAGAGGGGCCAAACTTTTGAGACCACCCAGGAGA
Source organism: Protopterus annectens (assembly GCF_019279795.1). Classification (NCBI taxonomy): domain Eukaryota; kingdom Metazoa; phylum Chordata; order Ceratodontiformes; family Protopteridae; genus Protopterus; species Protopterus annectens. The sequence continues at coordinate 1,264,489,032 of NC_056733.1, read as the reverse complement.
GCTCCAACCCCAGCCTGGGACCTTAACTTTGCCTTGGAGAAACTCACTCTACCTCCTTTCGAGCCAGCTGCAACTGCAGACTTAAATTTTCTTTCTTGGAAAACAGCTTTCCTTTTAGCAATCACTTCAGCTAGAAAGGTCTCTGAATTACAGGCCCTTATGGCAGTGGAGCCTTTCATCATCTTTCATGCGGGAACAGGGTGTCCCTCAGAACCAGTCTACCCTTCATGCCCAAGGTGGTATCCAGTGTGGCTCTTAATCAGTCCATTCATTTGCCACCCTTCTTTCCCAATCCACAGAATAAAGGGGAAAGGATACTGCATTCCTTAGATGTGCACAGACAAGTTAGATTCTACTTGGACAGGACTAAACCTCAAAGGAAATCTGAACAACTGCTGGTGGCATTTGCTGCAGGGGCAGAGGGGAAGGCTATTTCAAAGCAAACCATTTCTAAATGGATAAGCCATTGCATTAATTTCTGCTGTAAGCACCATGGAAAACGTATCCCACAGGGGATCAGACCTCACTCCACCAGGGCTGCATCTACATCTACAGCCTTTCTCAGAGGCGTCCCTACCAAGAACATCCTAGAAGATGCTACCTGGAGTTCTGTACATACTTTCACCAAGCATTATCATTTGCCAATTTTCTCTAAATCCAGAGCTGGCTTTGCCACTGCAGTCTTGCAGGGCCTTATAGGCTGGCCCTAATGCTCTCTAAATTCCTCCTCCCAACCATAGGTTTGGGAATCTACCCAAATGTAATGCCTGCAACAGTGAAACACGAAGAACATAGTACAGTTGTGTATACTTACCATAAATGTAGATGTTTGAGTGTATTCACTGTTGCAGTCCTGGTTACCCTCCCTCCAGCCCCCTAACTTCTTTTGGCTATACTTCTGCATTCCTTTAGTATGCTTAAAAGCCTTTTTGGTGTATTTGCTTTTTCGTTGGAGGTATATCTTTGTACTTTTATATTTAATTGCTTCCCATTAGGGGGGCACCTGACATCTGGGGCAAGAAAAAACTGATGTAATGGCATCGGCTGCATGTTTTTTTTACCCCTGACGACCTGACGTCATGGAAGAAGGGACAGCAACCGACGCAGGACCCAAGACTTTGTTAATCAGGCCGACTGAGGGCTTCCTGCAAGCAGATAACCCAAATGTAATGACTGAAACACTGAATACACACGAACATCTACATTTACTGTAAGTGTACACAACTGTACTTTTTATATAATCCTCATTGCTGCATTCTGGCATCTACAAGTATGGTTTCCCTTTCTGTGGCCTCATCTTGTGCACCCTCCTTGAGTGTTGGATCTAAACCAGGAGCTTTTCACACCCATCAGGAAAAACTCACCTGGACATTTGAACCCTCAAATTCACCACATGATTTCTCCACTTCCAATGATGGGAGATGGTCTTGGTTTTCGTCTCCAGTCAAACGCATCCTCCTATCCTTTTAGAAGGATTTTAAGATAAAGGTGTATGAGTAAATGGAAAGGATTCTGCCATTGGGCTGTCCAGAGGCTTTACTGGAAAAGCTCACCGTACTCTGCCACAATTTGCTGTGAGTGAAATGTTAGTTTGTTCTTGTTTTCTTGTATTACTTCATTACCTTTGTCTGTTTTGTATATTGTGATTTATTTTCTTTACACTGTGTCTCACTTGTATTCTGCTTTTATTTGCACATTTAAACTAGGAAAAAGACCACAGCTGTGTCTGTTGTGAGTCGCACAGAAATTATCCCTCCCCCCACTTTCCCACCTTGCTGCTGCTGTGTTTTTAAATTCAACTGTCTTTCTTGTTGCCTGTCCCTTGTTTTAATTTGACCTCATATCTCATTCCCTTTCCTCTTTCATTGGCTATTTTGAGTAAGCACAAAATCATCATTTTGTGAAGTCACTCCCCTTCAGCTATTTAAAATTAGTGGCCATACCACTGTATTCCAAAGAGTCAGAATACAAAGTGCCCACCCCTTTCCAATCTGTATTGCTGTTTTAAAATTAGTGGCTCTCCACTTAGATAGCTAAAGCTCAAGTTACCCCTTCTTACATATCTAACTGCTTAGTGCATACTGCACATCTTTGGTTATTAAACAATTTTTCCACCTTACCTTTAAAATCTGCAGCATCTATTCCAAGCCCACATTCTGCCTCTCATCTTGGGATTAGTGCTTCTGTTTTGCTCCTGGTAAGAGAAGGAGCACAGAGACATTATTTCTTGTAGACTGATGCTCACTGGAAAGCCTAATAACAGCTTCATAGATGCCAGCTTGGAATTTGTGCTTATATTTTGCTTCTTGTGAGAGAAGGAGCAGAGTGCATTGATTCCTGACTGTTTCTAATTGGGCAATGAGTGTCTGTGTTTGACCTTCCTGATTAGTCTGGTTGCTATTCAAGGCATCTGTCAGGATAAGGCTGCAAGCCTACAGAGACCCTTGCATCGTCTGGGATAGTATTGTGGATCACAAAGAGCCTGTAGCCAGCTCCTCATCTTGGGATTGGGTGATACTGTTTTGTTCTGGTGAGAGAAGAAACAAATGAGCATTGTATCCAATCAGCATTAAGCTGTGGCAGCTAGTAGTAGCCATTCAGGCATCTCCCCTGTTTTCATCATTTTTGACAAAGTAATTATTTCATTTTAGCAAATACTGTTTGATTTCCTGGTGTCTAAACTAACTTAAGAACGTGTGCCTAAATACTTCATCCATGGTCCTCAAGTGTTTGGCAGTGCCCTGTATAGACGCAGAGACCTTGAGTTGACATTTTTCTCGTCAAAACACCATTGAAATTTTACTAATACCTAGTTGCATGCAGCAAAACTAGTTTGTGGTGACAAGCACTCTCCCCAGAGTTGCAAACTAGATACTCCTGACATTACTTTATATTCTCATTCCAGCTGTCTGATTAATAAAAAAGTGCCTGTTGCCATAAATATGAACTTCCTATTATGTGTTTTACCAGCTTGGTGAATATGGCCATCCTGAGGCAATGTAGAAATTTATGTTTGCTGACAAGTTATTTCTCAAACAAACTGATACGGTATTTGAGAGATGTAATTAATTACACAATGTCATTGGAGGCAAAGCTGTCACATAAAAGCACTCCTAATGATAGTAAAGTTGTCAGTAATACACATGCTTTACCCATCACCTGCAATTCAAAGCAGAAACATAGACCCTGATATGCTGAGACACTTAAATGTAACCTTCTTAAACCCCAAAGACCTCCTAGATGAAGTACATATAACAAATATCCTCAGCAGTCCCGAATGCACTCTTTCAAAACAACACTATCAACACAGAGCCACATCTTGTGGAGCCTGTACTTCTAAGCCCATAAGGCAAGCCACCACACAATACAACATTCTTGTCATTGAAGACTCCATTGTGAGATGCACTGATGTCCCTTTCATCAGGCTGAGTAAGGAGAAAGTCATTGTCATTTGCATATCATGGGCCAGGATCTACCACACTACACATGCACTCAGCTCATTGGACCACAAGTACCAGTGTGACACAGTCATAGTCCATGTGGGTGTAAATGACCTGAGACATACCTCCCTAAACTATATGACGAGAGACATCATGGAGCTCTCAGAATGTGTCCCAGGCAGGTATGAGCCTGTCATTAAGCAGCATTTTTACCTTCTCCATGGAGGATGCCACCATACTAACAAAAGCTGACTGACTTTAATAATTGGCTTGGTCTCTGCTGTCATTCTAACTGGGTGCAGTATTTCTCAGCATGGAGGGAGATGGCCAGCAGACCACTCTGCTTCACAAAGGATGGTCTGCACCTCTCTCCTCTAGGTTTTCAAATATTAGCTAAACATTGTCCTCAGTCTCCACACCCATAGTACCTTTTTAGGCAATGCCAAACTGAAAGTACTTCTGACATAGAAAATCAAAACCAAGAAAATCTGAAAGTGTTACTACTCAATTCTAGAAGTTTAAACAAAAAAATTCCACTCCCTAGAAGCACTCTTCACCCTAGAGAATGCTGATGTCTGTGTAGTCACTGAAACATGGTTTAAAGCCATGGAGAGCACACCAACAGTGCAAAGTTATAATGCCTTCCACATATTTAGATCCGCTACTACACAGACTGGGACTAAAGGTGGAGGTGTCTTTATTTACATCAAAAATAAACATATGTCAGGGCTGGTCAAACAGGACAATGCACCTTAGTTTCTCCACATTCAAATCACCATAGACAAAATCCCATACCATATCCTTGCAAGCTAAAAGTCCTTCTGTATGACCCAGGAAACTCATACCATGTATAAAGATATTGGAAGTTCTTGCCATCCAACCCAGTACCATATTCATGGGCAACTTTAATTACCCCACTATTAACTGAGGGTCCTACATGACACCAAACATACAGGCAGTGACATTCCTGAGTTTTTTTTAAACACAAACTCCCTGGACCAGATTGTCAGTACACCAACCAGCGGTTAAAATATATTGGATCTGGCCCTTGCTAATATGGGAGAGTGCTACACACCCTTAGTGTAATGTCTTCCCTGGTAAGGTCAGACCACAAAATGGTCTCCTTTATAGTAAACATAAAACTCTAAACCCTAGCTAACTCTGGAATATTCAGGAACTACTCTAAGGCTAATTTCTACTATTAAGTGATTACCTGGCAAAATTTCAAGCCCCTGTAAACCCAGAGAACACTGCTGCCTAGCTGGAACTGTTAACAGAAACCCTATGCAAGCATGTCAGTAGCTGCATAGAGGCAGATGTTCCCACCAGATAGAAGTACAGAACTAACTCAAAAAACAAGCCACCTTGGTGGAATTGCATCATCAGTAGGCTGTATAACAGAAAGAAGAAAATCATGGCAAAAATTAGGAGGTGCAGCACCCAGCAGGACAAAAGCACTCTTATCAAACTAAGCAAACAACTCAGATGACAAAGTCTACCAAAGCCAAATTTGAGGTAAATTTGGCCTTCCAGGCTCAGGACAATCGCAAGGCATTCTTAAGCTTTGTCTACAACCTCAAAGGCAATACATAACTTGGTACGGAGCTCATTGTTAAAGGAAGCACCTGTACTGAGCCGGAAAATATGACAAACCTACTAGCCAACAAATTCGGCTGCAACTTTACCCCTCAACTGTCCCTCAGGAAATACCATCAAATATAATTCCCTCTGCTATCACTAGGGACAGGTCCTTAATGCTCTCTTTAAGGCCAATGACATTTCGTCAGTGGACTCGGACAGTGTCCCAGGATGCCTTTTAAATAGTATGAAATATGACCTGTTAGGCCATCTGCAATTGCTGTTTAACTGTAGCATCCAAACAGGCTTTGTACCACTTGAATTGAGAACAGCAACTGTCATCTCTCTGCACAAAGGTGGGCAATCTACAGACACTGTAAACTACAGACCCAGAAGTCACACTAGTCTCACATGCAAAGCCATAGAAAGAATTATCATGGAAATTATCAATATGATCAATAATGACATAGGAAACCTCCAGACACTGGACCCAACCCAGTTTGATTTTGTCAAGGGCAGGTCAGGCCTACTCAATGTGGTGGACTTCTTTGAGAAGGTCACCAAATCAATGAATGAGGGCAGAATGGTTCACACTGCCTACCTTGACCTGGCCAAGGCATTTGACACAGTACCCCGCTCAGACATTGTTGACCAAACTCAAGAAGTTAGATACAAACCATTATGTCACCCAGCTGGCTTACTGACAGGACCCAGGAAGTTAGAACTAGGGAGTCCACTTTGACAAAGAGGCCAGTCATAAGTGGAGTCCCTCAAGGATTCATCCTGGGGCTTCTCCTTTTTGGCTTTTACTTCTCTGAAGTCAAGGCCAATGGCAGTGGCCTCTAGCTGACTAAATTTGCAGGTGATTGCAAATTAAGAGCTGTCATTGAATCCCCCACCAACACAAATGTTTTCCTGGAAGGGCTGGCACAGTCAAACGATTTGTGTCAGATCCATAGACCAAAACTAAATATCAAGAAATGCATAATAGTATCCTTTGAGAAGTCATCCACCTGTAGTAACTATCATAGTGACAACACACCCCTAAGAGGTGACCCAGTAGTCAGGAACTTGGGTCAAACGTAGATAGTAATCTGGCCTTTGACCATCACTTGTCTGCAGTAGTGATAACGTAATTTTATGTTCTGCAACTTATAAACAAAGTTATGGTATCTAGGCCCAAGGAAGTCATTGTTCTGCTATATTCAGCATTCATCACTCCTGTCATTGAGTACAGTGCCCCCTTTGGTATGTACCTAACCAATCATATCCAGCAACTGCAACATTCACAGAGGTTCTTCATTAAAATAATACAATGCATAATTATCATGTCCTATGCAGACCACCTCAAGGCCCTATTCTTGTATTCTGTCTCCTACAAGCTTTTGAGCAGAGATCTATGCCTGGCATACAAGGCATTGTCAGACCCCACTTTGTTGGACCTCCTTTGTATCTGCAAAACAGACAGTACCAGAATTACTCATCCTAAAGACTTAAACCTTGTCTGTGGTATAAATAGGACCTATTGGAGAAACAAGTTATATATCCCAGAGACCACCCTTTCGCTGGAACAAGATCCCCATCCATGTGAAGTAGAGTTCCTCCCTAGCACAATTAAAGTGTAATGTGGACGTCTGGATAGGGAACAGGAAATTCATCCCTGGTGTGGCACCTATGTCTCTGATGAACACAAGCAGCCTGTAAGTGTTTCATCTCCCAGGCCTGTGCTTGTAAATGCTTTATCTCCCAAACCCCTGCTTACACTTATCAAGGGTATGAGAACTTGTCAGAGATTTTGGATGCATGGCTAGGCTTAAAAAGGCCCTTGTGGTTGTTATCCTAGTAAACACCTATGAACCAGATCCTTTTTTGGTACCCATTCCAGCTAGTGTAGTTTTTCTTGCCTCCATATTTAACAATGTGCTACTTGTTCTACCATAAAGATTCAACTTGCAGCTATCTCCACTTTTCATGTAGGACAATACCATTCATCTAGGGCTTAATCTAGACTATGTAAATCTTTTTCTTATATGTACAGTTTTACTCCGACTCCCCATTAAGGACCCTACTGCACAGTGGGATTTAAATATACTTTTTCAAGCCATAACTCGGCAGCCCCCATTTGAACTAGCTGCCAAGACAGATTTTAAATTTTTGTCTTGTAAAATAATTTTTCTGGTCCTGTTCACAACTGCCAGGTGAGCATCAGAACTCTAGGCCCTCTCTTCTAAGCCACTGTATCTAATTTTTCACAAAGACAGGGTATTTCTTTGCAATAATTCTTCCTGTGTACCTAAGGTGGCTTCAGAAACAGCTGTGAATCCATCTATCAACCTCCCTGTGTTCTTTCCACATTTTTCCAATAAAGGATAGTACATGCTGCACCTTTTAGGTGTGCTTAAGCAATTTTGATTCTATATTCACAGAACTAATTATTTCAGAAAGTCAGACCAGATGTTTAGTTCCTTTTCCAAAGCCAGTTGGTAAATTTGCTTCAAAGGTGACTTTGGCCAAGTGGCTCACTGACTGCATTTCTTTTGTCTATAAGGAAAGTGGATTGATGCTTCCTAAATCTCGTAAGGCTCATTTCACTAGATCTGTGGCCATATCCTCTGCCTTTTGGTCTAGAGCTTCTGTAGATGACATTTACAGAGCTGCCACTTGGACAATCTTGCATACCTTTCCTACTGACTCCAGATTGGTCATCTTGTGCACCAACAGGGCAGTGTTTTGCTCTGCTGTTCTCCAGAATATCCTTCCTTGAGGACCACCCTGGGGTTTCTCTAGTTGAGGCCTCTGCTCCTTCAATTAAGGAATGGATTAAATAGGCAACATAAGTTCATAGTTGTTACTAGGCTATTGCCCCTAGGGCCTTTATAAGACTAGCCATGTTATACTCTTGTTCTCTTATTGACCAAGCTGTATGGTCAATATTTGCAGTGTGACTGTGATCCGCACCGACTGCCCTTATCCAAGAGTGGCATAGGTGACACCCCCAGGGTAAATTTACAGTCTCCCATCCAGTTGTCTAAGTTACATTTAAACAGGGTAATTGAAGAGCTCTGTTTTATGTGAATTGGGAGTTTGTTCCAAAGGAGTGACAATCTCTGGGAGACATGCCTATCTCTCCAGGAAGTCCTGTTAATGTCGCAGGCTAGGTTAAGATTCCTAGAGTGAGTGAATCTTGTCTCATTTGACTTGCAGATGTGCAGCATTTCCATTAGGGCAGGGTCTGAGACTGCTCTGTAGGCCATGCACAAGTCGCTTCTCAGCAGCCTATAAGATACAGAGTACAGTGACAGGCCCTTCAGTCTGTCCATGTAGGTCATGTGTTGAAGGCACTGAATTTTCTTGGGAAGAAACCTCTGAGATCTCTCCAACTGCTGTAGATGTCTGGTGATGTACATACAGAAGAGATCATTGTACTCTTAGTGGTCTTATTAGGGTTGAGTACAGGGGAGTTTATAACCTCCTTAGTTCTAGATGTGATGCACTTACCACTGTGGACACATGGTGATCGAAGTTAAGGTTGCTGTCAACATGTGTTCCCATATCTCCCACCACAGGGTTTGAGCTAAGGGGGTACTGTTGATATTGTAATTTGCAGGGACTTCCCTTTGCCAAAAGGGATGATGATGCATTTTTTTGCATTTAGTTTAAGTCCATGGCTTTGGCACCAATCATTTGTCTATGTAAGCCCTTTTTATATTATGTCAGCGTTGTTGGAGGACTCCATGATTGCACTAAAGTTGCAGTCATCAGTGAACTTGGTAAGCCACAGGCCATCTGTTTTGGCCTGGACTTCTGAGAAGTAGATTCTAAACAGTAGGGGGGCCAGCACAGATCCTTGTGGTACACTACTGGTAACTGGTCTGCTGATAAGACGTGGAATCCCCAACTTTGACAGTATGCATTTTGTCAGTGAGCTAGTTGGCTACCCAGCTAGTGACGTATGGGTTAATTTCCAGCTGGGTGAGTTTTCAATGATGCCTGAGTGGTGGATTGTGTCAAAAGCTATGGCTGAGTTAAGACAAGCTGTATGTGCTGTTTTGCCTTCATCCAGGATTTGTGTAACATTCTCGAAGTCCACCAGGTTTAATAAGCATGATCTACCCTTAATGGAGCCAAATTGGGTCAGGTCAAGAGTTTGAAGGTCATCTATGTCTTTATTGATAAGGTCCATGATGATTCTCTTCATAGCCTTGCAGGTAAGGCTGGTTAGGCTTATGAGTCTATAGTTCCCGAGGTTGGTTGATGGACCCCCGTTATGCAATGGAATTACCTGGGATGTTATCCAGTCCCATACTGGCTGTATTTTTGGCCATAAAGAATGCAGTTATGACTTGTTCTTTGGAGGTGCTAGGTAGAGGAATATTAACAGTTATGCTTTGGGGTGTCTGCTGGGGACAAGAGGGGGTGAAGTTTGAGCCAAATCTGTCTGCTAGCAGGTTGGCAATGTCCTCAGGTTCAGTATGAGTGGTACTGTCAACTACTAGTTCAACACAAAGCTGAGCCTTCCATTTTAGATTTCTGATGTAGCTAAAGAATGCCTTGTGATTATTCTTAACTAGGGATGCTAGTTTAGCTTATAATTAGCTTTAGAGGACTTTCCAAGATATCTAATTTCCATGTTCAAGCTGTTGGAGGGTGTCCTTCCTCTGCTGAGTCAGTTCCTTATTGTTCTTAGACATTAGTTTCTTCCTCTTGTATAAACTATTTTTGCTTGATGTCCACCAGGGTAGCTTGTTTTTCGTGAGGGCCTTGATTTGATCCATTCAGGTATAGCCAAGTCTATACATTTATATAGGTGTTTATACAAGGCATTTGTGTATACCTCTGTATACGGGTCACTGTTGACAGTAGTAGCAGAGAGTTTAGACTTTATGCCATTGCTTAGGAGGCTATAGTTTGCTTTGGAGAAATTTGTCATCCTTTCTGTTCCTGGGGTGGGGGTGGGGGGTTAAGGAATGATCGTTACTTCAAATGAGACTGATTTATGATCAGATCTTACCAGGGAGGGCAACACACGGCATAGTGCAGAGAACCCCATGTTGATAAGTGCTAAGTCCAGGACATGCGAGCCCTCTGTGGGGGTGCAAATTATCTGTTCCAATGCATTTGTATTAACAAAGTCCAGGAACCTGAGGGTGAGCGTGTTTGTGCTCATATATGTCCCCAAATCAACAGAAGGGCAGTTGAAATCACCCTTGACCACCAAGGTGTTTGGCTGTGCAGTGAGTTACTCAAGTAGGTCCAGCTAGGCAGAGTGGTTTCATAGTTCATAGTGGGGGACCTATAGCTAAGAATGATATGGAATGGGGTTTTACCTACAGTTAGTTGGACTTGGAGTAGCTCTAGGGAGTTGTACTATTTAACCAGTCTTGAGTTGTCTTTGTCTTTAATGAAGATGGATACACCTCTGCCTTTGTTTTTTTTTTTTTTCACGATCATTTTGAGGTTTGAAATTGTAGAAGACATTGTAGTCTTGCATGGCTGGGATGCTGTCTGTGGCTTTGAACCTTGTCTCTGTGACCGCACAGGCATCGGCATCTTCCAAGGTAAGGAGTGCTTCCAATGAGTGCAGTTTCCAATTTAGATTCCTAGCATTAAGCAGCATAACCTTGAGATGTTATGTTGTCCTATCTCGCCTTCATTTTTGCTGGTTGGGTTTGGAGCCAGTCCTTGGCTCCGGCTCGGCCGCATACTTTAGCTTGGTGTCTTTCACTTGGCTCGTGGCTGAACAGCTATCCCATTATGCAGTGTGTGATTCCCCACATCTCATTTTCTGCTTAACAAGATCGGATGCTCTTCTCCTTGGCTGTGGCTAAGTTTTTGAAAAACTTGTATTTCTGCTATTTTTGCTAACTGTTTTAGTCAACAAGTAGTTATAGGTCCTTTATGTACTGCTGCTGTTGTGTGTGCTGTTTAATCTTTCACTTCCGTGATTGTTACTTAGTTGGCCATCGTATTATTATTTTCTTCCTTCCTATCCTATCAAAAACATTAGTGTAGTCCGTTTGTCTAATGTGTATTTTCTTTGTCAATGATTCTTGGCTCGTTTGAGTTAGAGAGCCAAGTGGCCACTTAGGTTTAACTTAATTTTTGTTCCCTTGGCATGTTTGTCTTGTTTTTCTTTGTTTGACAGCAGTGCTAGATCTGTTTAAGTTAGAAGGTCTAGCGCCCATTTGACTTGGAGGGCAGAGCTGTATTTTTTTTCTTTCTATATATTCTTCAATTAGATGTGCTGTGTGCTTATATTATTATAGTGTTCTATATATATTACATGTGTTTGCTTTTTTATGCTTATAGTATTTCTTATAGTTAGTGCCTTAACTTTATAGTATTGTAGTTTCTGCTTCCTTCTCACGATGTCTAAGAAAAGTAGAGTAAAGGAACCAAAGGCATCTGCTTTTAAAAAGTGTCAGAAATGCTCACAAAAAATGTCTCTAACTGGTGGTCATAGTGTGTGTTTATTATTTGGGGGCCATTCACTTGCAGGAGTCATGCACCTTCTGTCACTCTTTTACTTCCCGCGTTTTGCAGGAAAGAAAGAACAAGTTAATAGTCAGAGGGCTTCTAAAATCTCCATTTTATGAAGTTTTAGAAAACCAGAATACCTCTTCTAAACCTAAGTCCCCTTCTTCAAGAAGTGACAAGCCTTCAAAGAGACCATCTTCCTCTTCCTCTTCATCTGCTTATTCGGAACCACCTCAGAAAGTATTAGAAATTTCAGACAAATCAATCTCTTCGGCTTGGAACCGAGAAAGATCAATGAATTGGACAAGTCAAGTCCTTTGGCTCCACAGCTTTCGGAACCAAAAGAGATTAGCTTTCGAGCCGGTCCACTGAGTTAATACCGGTCTCCATCTTTCTCACCTACCCTTTCCTCCAGGTCCTCTAGAAGATTATCGGAAGATGATGTGGATAAGGTGGTACGCAGACTTCTGAAGTCGCTGGTGCAGGCCAAATTATTTTCAGCTCCGACCCAACTGGTTCTGGAGCCAACAAAGACTCTTTCATCCACGTCGATTCCTACTCCGAGCCAAGCTGGATCTTCGGAACCGGAGTGCTATGTACCGTTTGTTGTAGAGATTTCGGAACTGTTGTCTGCCCCAACACCCTCGGTGCCTTCCGAGGTGTCTAGGAACCGAAGCTCTCCAGTCTGTTCTGGGGGGATGCTCTGACCCGAGTCTCCTCGATTACAAGCTTACCTGTCGGGGCTTTGGCATGGGTGATCTTGGCTCCTACATCGGGCTCGGAGCCAGTCTCATTGGAGCTGGGGATTCCTTTCATTTCTTCAGAACGGGAAGCATCCTCGGAGTCAGGGGGACCTGCTTTCGAGCTGATGAGGAGTGTGCTGTCCCCTCTTACAGCTCTATGCAAGGGTACTGGTAGTCTTCCCCCTAAGGCACTGGCGTCTGTCTCGACATCATCCCATCCTTAGGATAGCAGAGATTCAGGGCCTCAGGTATCCCCATTGGGTGAGTCCCACTCTCCCGTGACCTCCCCAGAATACCCTTCTGAGGAGGTTCCTCAGAAGAAAACATGCAAGAGGAAGCATCTGGACTCACCAGATGAGTCAGTCACCTCAGATACTGACCTCAAAGAGTCAGAAGGGTCCCCACGGATGCCCTCTGAAGATATCTCCTTTGCAGATATCTTAGAAATCATGAAACAAAGAGGCAGCTGGAAGTCCATTAACCCTTCAAATGAGGAGTCGGTGTACCTGAAGGCCTTTGGATCTCAGCCTTCAACATCCTGGGTGTCTCCTCCTTTTGACGAACTAATGAAATTGGTTAGTCAAAAGGTGTGGGAGTCACCAGACACTATGGAACCAGTCCCTAGGAGACCAAATAAATTCATAACCGCTCCAGCAGAAAAATAATTTCTTAGTAAAGACATCCCTGTAGATGCTAAGGTAGTGGCAACAACCACCAAGAAGGAACTCTGTGAACCGTCCTCATCTGTCCATCCACAGAACAAGGAGTCTCGTATGATGGACAGATATGGGAAGCGTATTTTCTCATCAGTGACTTTTACCCTTCGATTGCTGAACTACCTTATGCACTTCACTAGGCTGCAAAGAGATCTCCTGAAGGAGATACTCTCCAAGGTTCAGTAGCTGTAGGGGTTTCAGACAAAGTGACCTCTCAGCTATCCACCTTAAATTCCATAGTTAACTCCTCCATGAGGCTAATTTCCTATACAGTGTATTGAGCGAGCAGGGCAGCGGGTTCAGGAATTTCCCTAAGGAGACACTCCTGGATCCGTTTGTGTAATTTTGTGGAACCTTTTAAGTCTACCTTTGTCAACACCCCTTTCGATGGTTCCTCACTTTTTGAACCAAAAGTCAAAGACACACTCACCAGATGTGAGCAGGAAGGAAAAACTCTTCCTGCTGTTGGAGTGAGTTTTTCTGTCCCTTCCAGACCCTATCCTAGGGGTCAGAAAGGTGGGAAAATGTGCTTCAAGAAATCTCAGAGAGGTTTTTAGGATGCACGAGGTGAACCCTTCCCCAGGGGCAGAGAGGGAGGGAGGTAATGGTAGACGCCATCCACGAGGCAGAGGAGGTCCGCAAAATCAAGTTGACCATGATTCCTTTCACGGTCAACCTTTCCAGCGCTCCTAAAAGGAGGCCCGTCTGGCCTACTCTAGAGGCAGTCGGGGGGCCATTGTCTTTGTATCCAGAAGCCTGGTGAGATATCACTAAAGACAAGTGGGTAGAAAGTATAATATCCAGAGGTTATTCCATTCCCTTTTCTCTTCCCTTCCCACAACTCTGAAGGATCTTGGATGTTCCATCCAGTCTAAGGGAACAGGCAACTATAGAGATTCAAAAGTTGCTAGACAAAAGAGTCATCCAAGAAGTCTCCACAGACCAAATAGGAATCAGAACTTACTCAAGATTCTTTTTAGTGCCAAAAAGAGCAGGTGACTGGAGGCCCATTTTGGATCTCAGCAAACTAACCGAATCTGTAAAGAAGTCCAAGTTCCGAATGGTGACACTGCAGTCAATTTTTCCCTGTTTAGGGAAAGACAATTGGATGTGCTCAGTAGACATCCAAGATGCGTACAACCACATAAAAATGGACAGAGCATCAAGGAGTCACTTACATTTCCGGCTGGGAGCCAGTCATTATTAGTTTCGAGCTCTGCCCTTTGGTCTCACTACAGCCCCAAGAGTGTTCACCAAATGCATGGCAGTAGTCACGGCTCACTTGAGATGGTTAGGAATCCAGGTTTTTCCGTATCTAGATGACTGGCTTCTGACTGCCACCACCAAGCATCTACTACAGCAGTCAAGAGACCAAACTTTACAAATTTGTTTTCAATTAGGGATAACAATAAACTTGGGGAAATCTGCCTTGTTGCCTTGTCAGCATATTACCTTTATAGGAGCAGAATTAGACACCGTCTCTGTGATCGCAAAATTACATGCAGAAAGAGTTTTGGTACTCAGACAAAAAAATTCTGATCTCCTGCCAAAGACAAAAGTAACGGTGAAAACAGTGTTGAAAGTTCTAGGAACGATGGCATCGACAATTACCCTAGTCCCATTAGCTTGGATGCACGAGTTCTCCAGTGGCTTCTCTTTTCTCAGTGGTCCTTACAAGAACTTCCTATGTCCCACCAGATCAGAATTAGTCATACAAGAAGGATCTAAGATGATGCCTCCTTTCCAGTCATGTTATGTTAGGTCAAAACTTTACTCCACAACAACCTCTGGCAACACTGACCATGGACTCCTCCCAGAGAGGGTGGGGGGCATTATCTTTGGAGGATGGTCCAAGACACATGGCAGGAACACGAGACCCATTTGCATATCAATGTTCTAGAGATGAGAGCAGCGCTCTTGGCATTGCAAGCACTTCAGGACTCTCTTCCACTAGGAACAATTGCAATTCATCAGATAGTATGTTGGTAGTTTGGTACATAAACAAGCAAGGAGGAACTAAGTTTTACCCCCTTTGCCGAGAGGTTCTCAATGGTAGTGGGCAATCTCTTCCCAGCACTTTCTGATAGCAATGCACATCTCTGGGAAATCCAGTGTGATAGCAGACAGACTGAGCAGAGCAATTTTGATGCCTCACTAGTGGTCCCTAAAGAAAGAGGTAGCGGAAAGGATATTCTGGAAATGGGGCTAGCCTTGCTGTGACCTATTTGCCATTCCCATGAATGCCAAATGCAGCAGCTATTTTACCCTAATCCTCCCTCTGGGGGAGTCACCCAGGGATGCTCTTGTTCATGAGTGGCCATTGGGACTACTGTATGCATTTCCCCCATTCCCCCTAATACCACAGGTCATTTAAAAAGCCTACTCGCTGTAAAGCAGGATAATTCTCATCACTCCATACTGGCCTCATCAGATTTGGTTTCCCTTCCTCCGGCCACATCTTCAGGAGGAACCGTGGACTCTGGACCTAGTTCCAGACCTTCTGACTCATATGTTGGGAACCCTCCACCCCTCCCTTCAAACTCTCAATTTGACAACATGGCTGCTCTAGTTCCCACCTTGGTCAGGCTTCAAAATTTTACGCCAGTAGTATAACACATCCTGGTATCCTCGCAAAAGGCTACATCTAGGAGACTATAATCTAGCAAATGGAAAAGGTTTTCAATCTGGGCACAGAATAAAAACACTGATCCCTTTTCTGCTCTGATCTCTTCTAGTTTTGAGTTCCTATCAGAGCTCTTTCAACAGGGTTCAGTGGCAGCTACTATCAAGGTGCAATGAGCTGCAATCTCAGATTTTCATATAGGTGACGGAACTTCGAAGTTGATGTCACACAGATTATGTAAAGCCTTTATAAAAGGTACCTGCTTATTAAGACCCCCCATTAAAGAACTACTCTTGCCATGGGACTTAAATCATATCTGACCTTGCCCCCTTTTAAACCCTCATCATCGTGTGACCTCAAATTTCTATCTTTGAAGACAATTTTCTTAGTTGCCATTAACTCTGAGAGAAGAGTTTCGGAATTGCAAGCTTTATCAATCAAACCTTCTTATTTAGACTTCCATAAGGATAGGGTACCTCTCCGGACCAACCCATCTTTTTTACCTAAGGTGTGTTCACAAAATAACTTAAACCAATCTATTGCGCTGACAGTGTTTTTCCCTAATCATGGCAACAAGGCAGAATACCAACTACACCAGTTAGATGTGCATAGACACCTTTGCTTTTATCTGCATAGAACCAGAGATTTCAGAAAGTCTGATCAGTTGATGTTCATCGTGTTTCACTGTTGCAGTCATTACAATTGGGTTATCCTGCTGGCAGGCTACCCGCAGTCGGCCTGAATTCCAAAGTCTAGGTCCGGCATCGGTTGCTGTTGCCTCCTCCCTGACATCAGTGCACCTGGGGTATAAAAGATGCAGCCGACGCCATTTTCTTTAGTCTTTCTTGCCGCGCGGTGCCCGAAGCAAAAGCAGTTCGCAAGTGCCGATCGGCCGACTCCTGAGATTTTCAAATTTGTATTTCAGATCCGAAGTCTTCATTAAAGCTAAGTACCCCGTTGGGGAAACTTTTTTCTTGCTCCAGACCGATGTCAGAAAGTTAATAATTGTATTTCTTGTGGGAAGCAAATACCTCATAAGGATTTTCATTCTTACTGTATTCCTTGCCTAGGCCCTGATCACAACGTTGCTAGTTGTCGGTTTTGTGCTAGATTTAACCAACGCACTATTAAGCATCGGAACGATTTTGCATTTCATTACTTTGGCAGAAGATTCAATTATATAATGCCGTTGGAACAGCCAACTACCGGAGTTTATAAAAAGTGCAAAGAAAAAGAAAAGGACAGGCATCCGAGGTCCAAAACCGACAATGAGGCTTCCGCTAGGCCTGTTGCCGGTTCGCTGGTTCTCAGTGAGGCGCTTTCGCAGCCCTTGACGCCCGCTACTTCAGAGCCACAGGCCGCTTCTGACTCACACGTGGAGCCGACTAGGCCGCTGGAAACTCAAGGTATTGGACACTCGGAAACTATTCCCTCAGATGGGTCCAGAGCCGCTGAGCAGGCATCGGCTTCTGACGATGTTTTCAGGCCTACACAGTTATATGTGAAATCTACTTCAGCTTCAAAGGCAAAGACTAAAGCAGCTGTAAAAACAAAGAAACAAGTACAGCATTCTCCTGGATAGGCCACCATGCCTAAAAAACAGATGCTTAAAATGGCCGAAGACCTAATTACTTTGAACAGGGATTCCCATCCCCCTCCTGATAAGAGGCCTAGGCAAGAGATAGAATACGAATCTTCAAACCAGGTGTCCATTTCCTCTGATTTCTCTTCTGAACAGAAATACTCTTTTCCTCCCTATGAAGATTCTGATGCTGAAGAATATGTCCCTTCAGCCTCTCCTCCTTAGGATTATTCTTTTGGGGAGACACTGCATACTATGAGGGAGCATTTCCACTGGGAGAGCCAAGATTACTCAGAATCCAAGAAAAGGCTCAGAGACTTCCTTTTATTACTTCAGCACAGGCCCCTTGCTATCCCACCTGTTTTAGACATTGTAGATGATGTATTTTCAGAGTCCAGTCTATCTCCAGACTCTTTACCACCAGCCCCTGTTAAGCCAGACAGATACTACAGGGTTCCTGACTCACATAAATTTCTTTATAAAAACCCTGCTGCTGACCCAGAAACCATCTCTCAGGGTCCCAAAGGGGTCAAGGCTTCCACTGCAAAAAAACATATCCCCTCTGATAGGGATTCTAGGGCCCTGGACAGATGGGGGAAAAAGATTTAAACTTCTGCTGCCTTGGCTGTAAGAGCTTTAAATTGCCAATTTCATATGCTTAAATATCAGCTATATCTTATGTCACTGCTTAAACAGAAAATGTTAACAAATTCAGAATGTGCAGAAAACAAAGAAATGCAGGATTTATTGCATGCAGCTGAACAAGTAGGAAAGCATACTTTGCAATGTGGTTTTGATTCTCTAGAGGCCTCCTTGCAGGGCCGCTGTTACGGGTTCTGTCATTAGGAGGCATGCTTGGTTAAAAGAACAGAATCTGCCTGATCATGTCAAAGCAAAACTATTAGATGCTCCATTACAGCATGACACTTTGTTTGGTGTTAAAGCAGAAGAGGTGTTGAAGAAAATGGAAGACAAAGCTAAATCTATGCAAACAGTCAAGGATTTCTTGCAGGTACAGCCTCCCAGATTTAGCAGGAACTGGCCTACAAAGAATGGGTCCTTTCCAGTGTCAGACAGGCCACAAAGAGGCAGATACAGACACCCCAGAGGCAGATCACAGCCCCAAGGCTCATACGGGCCTAAACAATGGGGTGCTTCTACCTCCAAAAGCGGAGAAGAAAAATCACAGCCATACACGAAACAGTCTCAATGACTTTCCCCTGCCAGCACCAAGCACTTACCTTCTGGCAGCCCCTTTGGGGGGAAAACTAGCACTTTTTTAACAAAACTGGCACATGATCACCCAGGACAAATGGGTCCTAAATATCGTATCACAAGGCTACAGGTTCCACTTTCACACCCTGCCAAGGCCAAACGTTATGCCAGATCTGCCACGCAATCAATGGGCAGAGGCACAAAAACAAGTTTTGTCCCTCATGGACATGAGAGCTATTCAGTTAGTACCACAGCAAGAGCAGGGACTAGGATTCTACTCGAGGCTATTCTTGGTGCCCAGAAAGGACAAAGCCTGGAGACCAATACTGGACCTGTCTATCCTAAACACATTCCTGGATATTCCAAAATTCAAAATGTTAACTCTGCAGCAGCTTCTGCCCATGCTGGGCAAGAGGGCTTTGCTTGTGACTTTAGACCTAAAAGAGGTATACCTGCATGTCCCAATCATACAATCATGCAGAAGATACCTCAGATTTATAGCTGGCTCAATGCATTACCTATTCTCTGCACTGCCCTTTGGCTTATCTACTGTGCCCAGGGTCTTCACAAAATGCCTGGCACCAGTGATTGCTTTTTGCAGACAAAGAGGAATACAAATATATCCTTACTTGGACGACTGCCTTATTCAAGCAGAGAACAAGGGCATTCTACTACAGCATCTGGCGTTTGTAAAAAGATTACTAACAGGTCTAGGGTACACAGTAAATGAATAGAAATCAAAACTCGTACCCTCTCGAGAGATAATATTCCTGGGTGCAAGCTTAAATACAACTGCCCAGATGGCTTATCTCACGCCAGAAAAACACAGACAACTGACTACTTATTTCAAACTGTTGGCAACAAAGACCCAGTTATCTGCAAGAAAAATTCTGTAGGCTTTGGGCTTCATGGCATCCTGCATTCTGCTAATTCCATATGCAAGACTGCATATGAGGAAACTTCAGTGGTATCTAAAAAGTGTTTGGACTCAACATTGCCACAGCCTGGAAACCATAATTACCGTCGTTCCCTGCCTGCAATAGGAGTTTCGATGGTGGGCAAAAGCCTGTCACAACACGGGACAGCCATTCACCTTACCCACAGCCAGGCAGACATTGACAACAGATGCATCAGATTTTGCCTGGGGGGCCCATATGGCATGAAGATGTATTCAGGGCACATGGTCTGCAAGTCAAATGCATCTACATATCAATCAAAAAGAGATGCTAGCTGATTAGAATGCCCTGACAGCCTTCAAGGATCTACTTCATCCAGGACAACTACTGATAAGGACGGACAGTACTACAGTTATGTGGTACATAATCAAGCAGGGAGGCACACATTCCTACCCCCTCTGCAGGCTAGCCATGAACTTGTGGGACACAGCATTGACTTACCAAGTACATCTGCAAGCACAATTCCTGCCAGGAAGGACAAATCCTCTGGCAGACGAACTAAGCAGAAACCTAATGGATCCCCATGAGTGGAAATTGGATCCACAAGTCTTCACCATGATAACAAGGAACTGGGGATGCCCGGACATAGACCTATTTGCCTCCCCCCCACAACTACCAACTACAGAAATTCTGCACAAGCAAGCATGGAAAGTGGATGTTCTATCTTTCAGCTGGAAAGACCTAACAGTATATGCCTTTCCTCCTCTGCCTCTCCTCCCCAAGGTACTCCCTCAAGGTCAGACAAGAGAAACCAAAAATGATACTGATTGCCCCAGACTGGCCCCGCCAGCACTGGTACCCAATCCTAAAGAGCTTGTCTCAATGCCCAGCTTGGACTTTACCTCAGATTTCTCACTTATTGACCCAACAAGACAGTCAAATACTGCAAAGCCAACTCAGGATCCTTAAACCTGGCAGCATGGCAGATAATGTAGCCAGTCAAGGCACACCTCTCTCTAAAGCAGTGATGATAGTTATTTTGGAGGCCAGGAGGCCTAGCACCAGAAAATCTTATGCAGAAAAATGGAAGATATTCTGTGCTTGGAACCAGGCACAATGTTTTGACACGATTGTTCCATATATTCCTCAGATTTTGCAATATTTAACTGAGATGCTTGATAAAGGCCTTTCTTTTTCATCAATTAAAATTCATGCCTCTGCCATTTCAGCTCATTACAATACAGAACCACCTATTTTTTTCTCATCCATTACTAAGGCAGTACCTCAGTGGGGCCAAAAACATAAGACCCCCAAGGAGAGCACCAGTACCTGCATGGGACCTCAACTATGTCTTGGAAAAACTCACACTGCCTCCGTTTGAACCAGCCTCTGCAGCTGATATTAAATTCCTATCCTGGAAAACAGCTCTGCTCCTAGCAATAACCTCTGCTAGACAAGTCTCAGAGTTACAGGCACTCATGGCTGTGGAACCTTTTATCATTTTCCATCCTGACAGGGTTTCTCTGTGGACAAACCCTACATTTATGCCTAAGGTAGTGTCCAGTGTGGCCCTTAACCAAACAATTCATTTGCCTACCTTTTATCCAAACCCACAGAATAAGGGTGAGAGAATTCTGCATTCTTTGGACATTCACAGGCAGCTACGTCTCTACTTGGACAGAACCAAAGTTTTCAGAAAGACTGAACAACTTCTAGGGGCATATGCTGCAGGATCACAAGGAAAGCCTATCTCAAAGCAGACTATTTCAAAGTGGATAGGTCACTGCATTCATTTCTGCTCTTCACAGCATGGCAAGTCAGTGCCTAAGGGCATTAGGCCACATTCAACCAGAGCAGCAGCCACTTCAGCAGCCTTCCTCAGAGGAGTACCAACCAAAGACATCTTAAAGGCTGCAACTTGGAGTTCAGTGCATACTTTTACAAAGCACTATCATTTACTTCTCTACTCTAAATCCAGGGCAGGATTTGCCACTGCAGTTCTGCAGGGCCTGATAGCCTCTCCTAATCCTATTTAGCCAGCCTCCCAGCCTTAGCTTTGGGATTCAACCCAATTGTAATGACTGCAACAGTGAAACACGATGAACATAGTACAGTTGTGTACCTACCATAAATGTAGATGTTCGAGTGTATTCACTGTTGCAGTCCAGATTACCCTCCCACCATCCCCCTTTTCCTTTGCTGGGACTTATCTGTACTTCTCTATTCTATACAACCTATGTGGTGTAGTTGCTTGTAGATGAAGGAAAAGTTGTTTTTTCTGCATGCATGCATATTGGCATAATTTAGCCTACCATTTTAGGGGCACCTGACATCTGGGGCAAGAAAAACTGAAGAAAATGGCATCGGCTGCATCTTTTATACCCCTGGCGCACTGACGTCAGGGAGGAGGCGACAGCAACCGACGCCGGACCTAGACTTTGGAATTCAGGCCGACTGTGGGTAGCCTGCCAGCAGGATAACCCATTTGTAATGACTGCAACAGTGAATACACTCGAACATCTACATTTATGGTAGGTACACAACTGTACTTTTGTTTCCTTTTCAGAAATCAAAAAAAGCATGTCAGTCTCTATAAAGTCTCACTCTCAAACTGGCTCTCAAATTGTATTACCTTTATTTACCATTCAAGTAACAGACACTACCTTTCAAAGTCAAGGGTCACTCCACTAGGCCATGGCAATGTCATCTGCTTATCTAGCTAAACTGTCAGTGGACAGTATTTGTGCCACTGCTACGTGGGCAAGACCTCACACATTTGTCACTCATTACAAAGTGGATTTGGCCTCCAGGGACAGGGCCTCTTTTGGTTCCACTGTACTGAAAAGTGTACTCTGTGACGACCGTGCCCTGGCCCAGCAATCAAGGAGCCTCAATCCTCACCACTAACACCAGGGAGGTAATTTCCTAGAATAGGAAAGGATAACTAATACACTCAGTAAAGTACAATTTCCCTTAAGTGCACACAGAGATCACAGTCACTCTGGGGCTGGTTGCTCCCTTACTGTCCTGGTCCACAATAAGACTCCCCACTGGCACAGCTATAGGGTTCAGATCTCAGCCTAGCTGGCAAGCTAACCTCAAGTACCCCCTCTGTCCAACCAGTGCTTCGTGCACCTGCCCAGGAAGCTGACACACCACACACACACTGAGGTTATAAAACCACACAGACCCTCTTGGGAAAAAGGCTGGCACAGGTTCTCCAGCTGTACCCCTTTACCCAGGCTATACGGTAGTAATTACTACCACCACCAGCTATTAAATATCAGCTACTCAAAGGCCCTTAAAAGGGTGTCCAGTTATTACTGTGCAATATTATTATCCAATGGTAGTATGACTAACAGTTAAGGCTTACTTTAGAGTGGCCTATTACAATAACTTCTATAAATATGCAATGTACTCTAGAGTTTATCCTTACACAAATCAGCCACAGGTAGAAGGTTTTAAAAATATTTAATAATAAATAATTAAAATACAAGACAAAACTACTACACCACAGAGATATCTAAGAGTTCAGAGATCACACAGAAACTTAAAATGATACAGTAGGACAGGTCTGATTTCAAAGAAAAATACCTAATTAATCTTTACTAGCTTTAACTAGTCCTACAAGAAGTCACAGTGGTAAAACTTACATCTGAGCATAAGGCAGAGTGCTAATAAGTTGGATGTTCAAAGTCAAAATGCTTCTCTTCTCTGATGAGAAATAGTATTTAAACATTACTAACAAACATGTCTCTAAGGCCCTTCCCAAATTACATCATTTTTGACACTTAGCTTTTTCCAGTATTCATATTGCATCATCTTAACACCTGGTCTGAGTTCTCAGGCCACAAACTGCATTATTTAGCAGTCTAACACCTATTCAGAAACTTACAGCAATACAAGGCATTTCACATATACATTCTAGCGGAAACTAGAGTAATAAAGCACCTTCCACATCTAAATTCTGGTCATAAACTTTAGCCTTAAAACAATGGGCATGAAACCTTCATCCAGCCGCCCTGAATCCAAATTCTAATATGAAAGGGTCACAGCATGCTTCACTGGGCCAGTAGAGTGCAATGTTGTCACATATTTTGCAGTTCCACATTTCAGTGTTCTTTTACATTCAAGAAAACATGCCTGTATTTTACATTTATTTACAAATGTCAGAATTATATATCAAATTCTATTTGACTAGGCTGGCAGCCTTCTCCCATCTCTTCCCAATAGTCACATACTCCCATGCGACACCCTGGGAATATGGTGCTAGGGACACTGTCCCAACCAGTAAGAATGAAGGCGAGATAGGACAACATAGCATAAAGAAGTTATGTACTCACCATAACGTTCCATGTTTGTTGTCCATCTCGCCATTCATTCTTACGATCCCTCCCACCTTGCCCCTAACTAAGACTTCTAGAGAACCTGGAGGATGTCTTTCCTTGGTCTAGGAGCTCCTCTGGCTTTTTTCTCTTTAAGTGTCCTTTATTATAGGACTAGTGTACACATATGGCTATGGTTAGCAGCAAACAAAGTCTGGGGAATCAAGCACTGCATGATGGGATAGCTGTTCTGCCACGAGCCAAGTGAAAGTCTCCGAGCTATAGCATGAGGCCGAGTTGGAGCTGAGGATTGGCTCCGAACCCATCCAATAAGAATGAATGGTGAGATGGACAACAAACATAGGTTCATAGGTTGATACTAGGCTATCTGCCCTAGGGCATTTACAAGCCTAGCCAGAGTGTGTTTTGCTTTCGCCACCCTTCTTAGATTAGTTGACTGTGCCTCTGTATAGTAGGTCACAGAAGATAGCCCATTTAAGGTTAGTTTACTGTGCCTCTGTCTAGCAGTGACACAGAAGAGATCCCAGGGGTAAATTTACGATCTCCCATCCAAATGTCAAGATTCTTCTTGAAGAGGGTCATTGAGGGGCTCTGTCTGACATGGATTGGGATTTTGTTCCAGAGTGAGGGGAGCCTCTGGGATATGAATCTGTCCCTCCAGCATGTTCTATTTATTTCTGTGCTGAGGTTTAAGTCACTGGAGCGTGTAGTTCTGATGGATTTGGATTTCTTGAGGTGGAGCATGTCCATTAATTCTGGGTTGGACATGGCTTTATACGTCAGGCACATATCGCCTCTGAGTAGGTGGTAAGCAACTGAGTAGAGCTGGAGTTTCTTTAGCCTAACTGCATAGGGCATCAGTTTGATTCCCTTGATCCTCTTGGTGAGGTACTTTTGGGATCTTTCTAGTAACATGGAACGTTATGGTGAGTACATAACTTTTTTTTTGTTTCTAGTGGTTTTTTTTACATCGGGAATTTTGTTGTTATGGTATTGCCTGAAAAAGGCACTATGGGGGAGTGTACCTTTGGGAAAGTACCTTTGCCAGTAGCCGAAACCCAAGTGGTGACTGGAGAAGACCATCACTGGCAAAGCAGCATGGTCTGTTGATCATATCTTTTCAGGCTGACAGATACTGGATCCCCCTGGATTAACAAGCTTTGCCAATTGTTAAAGTCAATCATTTTTTGGTTATACTGAGGCATCATCCTGTGTGAAGGTAGAGTGTTGCTTAGGGCTAGGGACATGTCTGCCTGAGACAAACAATCTGAGAGCTCAGTCACATTTGTGTTCATATAGTCCAGTGAGGTACATCTCAAATGATTCATTCTAACCTGGACTATGACTGAATCATAATGGTACATGTTGTTGAGCAACTTGAGTGCACGAGTGATCTGACTGATCCTGTCCACTGACTGTCCAGTCTAATGAGGATACGTCTGTGTGTCTCACTATGGAGTCGCCTATGACCAAGACATTTGGTTTTGAGGTGTTTTGCCTTGGGGGCTTATTGGCTGAGACACTGTTGTGTGTGTATTATTATGTGTAATGGATTCTGTTGGGGCTCCAGTGTGTGAGGAGGTCTCTGATCTTTAGGTAGGCTTCTAACGAGTGCCTCCGAGTATGTCAGTTTGTGTTGTTAGCTTGTTTTGTGCAAGAGGTGAAGTGTATGTGTTGACAACCTGTTTGATATCTGGTTTGTTATGTGAGAGAACTGATTCCAAATATGTAGTATAGATACATCTGTCACATGTTGTTTTTGATTGTTTGTTTTAGGAGTAATTGGTTGTCAGTATACATGAGGCAATTGCTACATTGCCTCAGCATGCCCTTGTCAATCGGGTTGGCTGGAGAAATGGTGGGAAACTGTCTGTCTATTATGGCAGGTGTACACTGTAGTAACTAATGTGGAGTGGACTAGATGGACCAGGTTTTGCTGTAAGACTAACAAAAAGCAGCTATTCTATGGAGGGTTAGGGGCAGAAAACTGTGTCAGTGTTTCACAGTGCTCAACTGTGTTGTGCGCAGTGAAGCAGAGGAGCGTAGGAGGGTTTCCTAGCAGATATCTAGGGAAAATTGTCTTTCTAGGTGTTCATATGCATGGCTATACACCACAGTACTAAACCCTGTTGCTCTGGTTTTAGTGCTCAAAGGATACCAAACCAGTCTAGATTCATCAAGTCTGAATGTAGCTTATGCTATTAAATGCAGAAGTGTTAGAAGTTAAAAGTGCAGAAAATCAGTCACAGCAGGAAAAAACAGTTTAAATTGAGCAGCAGTTTGACAGAATGCTGTTCTGAAAGTGCAATGTAGGCTTTAAAATTTCTTATTTTTCAGCAGATTTCAATGGATGCCTTGGATTTAGTTCTGAATCTGATGTCCTTTTCATTCTTCCTCACCAATGGGTCTAGGATTCGATTCATCTGCATTCTTCAGTATTTCAGATCCAAGCCTCATGCTCCTCCCTTTACTCATAATGCCCTAATCTATCTCAAACTCCTCAGATCTTGTTTGCTGCTATTGCTGCTAAATGGAAGATCCAGTCTCTCCTAGTGAGGGCGTCCTTATTGAAATATGTGTTGCTGTAAATATCCTTTTCCCCTTTCCCCTGTGTGTTTTCTGCTTCAAAGAGAGTTCTTTACTCTTCCTTTTAGCTTTTTCGCAGGTGTTGGGGTTTATTTTCTCTTGTAATATACATCTTTTTTCAGGTGTTTGTGGATTTAGATGTTTCTTAACTAAATAGTTGGATAGCTTAATTGTCATAGTTATTAGTAAATAGTGTTTATAGTTTATACGGTTAAAAGTTAAAATAGAAGTTTAAAGTTTCTTTGTCATATGAAACTTTTTTGTGGTACTTTAAGCTTGTTCTTGTTTAAAAATAAATAAATAATATATTGAACACACCAGATAAACCTACTGGATTGAAAAAGTGCACTTCTTGTGGGCATAAGATCCCCAACTCTGATGCCCACAAACAGTGCGTATGCTGTTTAGGAGCTGCCCACCTGGACACTCCTTGCACCATATGTGCTAACTTTAATCTCTCGGACCGTAGAAACAAATTGATTTTAAATAACCTCCTTCTTACTGGGGCTTAAACTCCCTTCAAGCAGTCCCTGACAGTATCAGAGTCTTGGAAATGGCACCACAAGTCTCCGACTGCCTCCTTGGAGCTGCCTGAAAAGACAAAAGAGTTTTGGATCCCATCCCCTCAGATCCAATAACTATTGGACCCGCCTAGGATCAAATATGCAACTCATATTCAACGGTCTCGGCCCTAACCATCATTTCACTGTTTCTGTCTGCATTTGCCTTGGATGCTAGGGCCTCGAGTCTGTCGACCAGAGGCCACACACCATACCTAATTTTAAGGCCAGTGTCTCCGACCCTGCCCACCCAGCTTTTCTAAAGACAAGCTAAGCACTGTAGGCCAGCTTCCACTACCTCTTCTAGGAGTTGCTCCAAAGCAGACATGGACAGAATGATAAGGGGATTTCTTAGAGCTCAAATTCAAATGGAGGGTTGTACCAGCTCCATCCCCTACCGGATCCGTGAGCTCAGTTGCCAAAAAGAGATCATCTCTTTCTCCAATCCAACCCTTTGCTTTGGAGCCCCAGAATCCTAGATACCCAAAAGGTTTGGTGTCTGATCCCGAGGATGCTCCCTTCCTCGGGAGCCGATGGTGCTCCTGACCATCCTTATTCTCCTGTCTTCGGATCTGAGCTGGTCTTGGAACCAAGAGGTCTGTGCCGCATCCGAGGGGCAGATATCAGATCCTATTTTATTGGATCCGTCCCTTCTTCTGGATGCCTTGCCCCTGGACAGCTCGGATCCAGTTCTTTCCAGTTGGTGCAGATCCGGGGCCTGCCTCGACTTCCCTTCCTCAGTTGGCTCTGAGAGAAGATGGGGTTTCTCTGGGTCCGTCAGCCTTCTGAGTTGTAGGAAGGGCTTTCCTTACTCTTAGGAAACCGTCCTCTCGAATCTCTGGGCCTACCTGTGTTTGGATCTGAGCTCAGAGCCTGTCATCACTATTCCTACTGGTCAGCCAGAAATTCCCCCACACATTCCCCAGAGAGATTCCCAACCTCTTCGGACACCTCTTGAAACATCCCATGGAGAAGTACCTCGGAAGAGGACATACAAATGGAGACAATTAGACTCCCCTATAGAGTCTGTCACAGAGAACACCAACTTTGATGAAGGTGAAGGATCCCCCAGATCGCCACCTGATGTAAATTCTTAGGCAGAGAGGTGACTGGTCTTCCCAAACTCTTTCTCCTGAAGAGTCAGTGTTCCTGGAGGCTTTCAGGGCTGACTCCTCTACGTCTGGGATGATCTCCAACTGCCAGGGAATTGCAATAAATCTTATCAAATCCAGACTGACTCCTGTGCAAAATCTAGAGTTTATATGGATAAGTCAGGTGGAGGACTTGCTATCCCTTCCATTCCTTCCTTCCTGCAAAATTGGTGTTACAGGCTCTTGGATCAATGTCAGCTAATATTATTCTAGTCCTACTAGCAAGATTCTTCATGCAGATTCTCCAGTGGACTTTGGCAGTACAATGGTCCATTCTCTACCAGTCTCTATCTGTTCCTATAAAACTCGCACCAATCTGCAAACGTCATATCCAGTGGTGGATGAAGTCAGAAGACTTGTTCTTGGGCAGGCCATCCCCCTCCCAGTGACCACAGTGACCATGGACGCATCCCATTTAGGCTGGGGGCATTACAGGTGGAAGATGGTCCATGGCATGTGTTCCCCCTTGGAGACCAAGATGCATGTCAGTGTCCTTGAGATGAGAGCAGTCCTTCTATCGTTGCAAGCTTTTCAGGACATTCTTCCTCTGGGGACTATTGCTATCCACACAGACAACATGTCAATAGTCTGGTACATCAACAAACAAGGAGGAACCCGTTCATACCCACTGTCCAGAGTGGTCATAAGGATCTAGGAATGGGCGATGTCTTCAGACTGTTTTCTAGTTGCAGCACACATACCTGGGAAAACCAACGTGCTGGCAGACAGAGTCAGCAGGTCCATTCTGATTCCTTGCGAGTGGTCCCTCACTCAATCAGTAGTAAAAAGGATTTTCAGCCATTAGGGCCAGCCTTGCTGCGACCTATTTGCCTCTCCTCTCAATAACAACTGCATTGAGTATTTTACACAGACCCCCCCCCCCCCCCCACACACACACACAGAGTAACCGAGGGAAGCTCTGTTCCATGACTGGCCCCTGGGTCTCCTTTATGCATATCTCCCTCTCCCATTGATCTCAAAGTTTCTACAGAAAGCAAGCAGGCTGAAGAGCTCACAGTCATCCTCATTGCCACCTTCTGGCCTCAACAGGTGTGGTTCCCCCTTTCTGTGGTCTCTCCTCAAATTTCCTCCATAGATTCTGGAGCCCACTCAGGATCTCCTATCTCACCCATCAGAATCACAGCATCCCAATCTCTGCACCCTCAAACAAGGTTTCTCCACTTCCGGTGATGGTTAACATAGTCCAGGCTTACTTCCCCAGTATGTAACATTATTTTGCCTTCCCAAAAGGCTTCCACTGAGAAGGTTTACAAAAGCTAGTGGAAAATATTCCCTATATTGCCTTCTAAAGAGAACATTGACCCCTTTTCAGGACCTACTTCAGCCATCCCTTTCCTCAGGACTCTTTTCAAATAAGGAGCGAGTTTTTCTACCATTAATCTTAAACTTGCTGTAATAGCCAGTTTTCATGCTGGAAATGAACCCCTTTCTTTGTCAACTTCTAAGTTATGAAAAGCATTTATGAAAGGAATTTTCCTCCTTAGACTTCCTACTACCACACAATAGTCCTCCAGGAGTTGACTCAAAAACTCTTTGAATCAGCAAACAAGTTATTCTTGAAATATCTGTCCTGGAAAACAATACTTTTGGTAGCTATTACTTCAGCAAAAAGAATTTGTGTTACTGGCCTTATCAGTGAGCCCTTTTTGCATCATTTTTCATAAGGATAGAGTATCCTTACAAACGGTTCTTCCCTCCTTTATGCCTAAGGTTGCCACTGAGCCAAACATTAACCAGTCCATACAACTGCCTTTGTTCTTTCCAAATTTTTCAAATAAGAGAGAATACATGCTGCACCTTCTTGATGTTGGCAGACAATTATGTTTCTGCCTTCACAGAACAAAACACTACAGAAAATCTGACCAGCGTTTTTTGTCCTTTGCTCCTAACCGCTTAGGTCAAGCAGTTTCCAAAATTACACTGGCCATATGGATTAAGGATTGTATTTTGCTGATATATTCTCAAAAACATTTGGAATTGCCTCATCCCCCTAGAGCCCATTCTGCAGGATCTATGGTCACTTCAGCTATCTTTTCTTCCAATGTTCAATTGATGACATTTGTGCTGCAGCCACTTGGTCAAAGATCCATACCTCGGTTGCACATTACAAATTGGACATTATCTCTAGGAATAGAGCTTCCTTTGGTTCGACAGTGTTCTGGCACTTCCTTCCTTGAGGGCCACCCCAGAGTTGCATAGCTGGAGAGACTGACCCATCGGTGAAGAATGAAAAAGACAACATCAGATTTAGAAGTTATGTACTTACCATAACTTGGCATCTGTGCTGTCTTTTCATACATCCTCACCTTCCCTCCCAACCATCCCTCAGCCCAGTACTCCTAGAAGGACTCCTTGATGCTATAGGAGTCCTCAGGTTCCTGGTTTTAGCCTCATCTACCTTGGTGTATTTATGTATGCTGTGATAAATCAGTGGCAGTAAGACAGCAAACCTGATCTGAGGAGTTGGGGATGGATTAGGGCATTGTGGGTAAAGGGAAGAGCATGAGGCTTGGATCCGAAATCTTGTAGAATGCGGCTGAATCTGATCCTAGTCCCACTGGTGAGGAGGAATGTAAATGGACAACACCGATGCCAAGTTATAATAAGTACATCACTTTTAATTCACTCCAGAGCTCTGGCTAAAGTATTCAGTCTCTGAGCAGCTCTAGTAGGCTTAAATACAAGTGAAGTTAAATGATTTTAAACAAAGTAACCAAAGGTAAAGCCCAAGATTGAGCTTTATTCCAGCAATCTGCAACTCCGATGGACCTTTGGCTGCACACTTCTGCCATAAGGGTGCAGGGAGGGGGGGGCTTCTTAATGTAAAATTATAGTTTTAGTGCTGGAGTGATATCAAACAGTCTAGATTAAGCTAGTCTCAGTCTAGCCTGTGCTATAAAATGCAGAAGTACTAGAAATTCAAACTGCAGACAATTGCAGTCACAATAGCAAAAAACAGTTTAAACAATACAGCAGTTCAGCAGAGTACTCCCACAAGAGTGTAGACCACAAGCCTTCTTAATGTAAAATAACTGGCCTAAAGCCCAAGTGCTTAAACCAAAACTAAGGGGCTTAGAATAACAGTTGCAATTTAATCAAGCTATTAACAAGCAGTAATAAATGGAGCAGAATAAATGCAACTGAACACTTTTAAGAGCAAGCAGCAAAAGAAAATAAAGTAATAAAATAGGAAGAAACACAAATAAAGTAAAAGCAGCTGAATAAAGTGCATTTTTAAATTATGTGGAAAGGAAGGAAACAGAAGATAATTCAAGTTTAAGAAACTGGGGGGTGGTCCCAACTTCATACTCTATAGAATGAGCTGATGAGATGAGACTGGGAGGAGTGTCCAAAATCAGATTTATAGTAGGGGACGGTCATTTCAAAAGCCACTAACTTTAAAAGTACAACAACACTTGGGCAAGTGGGTGGGAAATTTTAAAATGCGGATAGAGATCAACAGTATTCAGGCAGAGTACAGCAAGCAAGCCAAACAAGCACTCCACCTAAATAGAGAAAGGGCGTCCATATAGGGAAATGCTAATAAATACACACACAGTAGAGTACAATTTCCCTTAAGAGTACACAGAGAACACAGTCAGTCTGGCGCTGGTTTTTCCCTTTCTCTCCAGGCCCCCAATAAGACTTCCTACTGTCACAGCTATAGGGTCCAGATCTCAGCCTAGTGGGCAAGCTAAAACCTCCAGCACCCTCTTTGTCCAATCAGTGCTTCGTGTCCCTACCCAAGTAGCTGACACACACACTTTTAGATTAGAGTTATATACAACCACACAGTCCTGGAGAAGGCAGGCACAGGTTCTCCAGCTGTGCCCCTTTTACTCAGACTACCCACTAATATTTATCAGCTGCTAAAAGGCCGTTTTAAAAAGGTGCCCAATTATACTGTGAAATATTATCCAAATGGTAAGTGTGACTGAACAGCAAGGCTATTGGAGTGGCTGTGTACAATATCACTAAATACATGCAGTGTACTCTTAGAGCTTAAATTATCTCTACACAAAGCAGCCACAGTTGAAAGGTTTAAAATATTTAATAATAAATAATAAAAACACAAGACAATACTTATTACTACACAATTCTAGTCAAGAGTTCAGAGATCACAGAGAAATACTTAAATAATACCGTAGAAAAGTTCTGACATCAGTACAGAAAAAAAATCTAATCTTCCTAGTTCCTAGCTATATCTAAGAGAAAACACAGTTCTAAAATAAACTTACATCTAGAACACAGACAGTGCTGGTGAGTTGGATGTTCTCAAGGCAAATGCTAAATGCCCTCATTCTTTCTGTCCTTAAATTGATAGCACAGTACCACTGATTCGTTTCAGATTACATCATTTCTTTCTGGTTCCCAGGCTAACAGAAACTCAGAGGTTAATAGCCCTTTTGATCTTGCAGCTGGTCATGAAGCCAAAGCAATAAAAATAAATTATACATGTGAATTCTAGCCATTAACTCTGGCCTCAAAAGAATAGGCAGAATGCCTCCCCTGTAGACATCTTGGCTCCGAGTTTTAGATCAAAGAATTTCACAATGCTTGACTTATCAGCTTTCTTACAGCAGAGTGCACTGTTACATTTTTTTTTAGTTCAACATCCAATACAGTCTTTTCACATTTAAGAGAACAAGCCTGTGGCTTACATTAATATTTACAAATGACGGAATTATCTGCAAAATTCTATCTAGCTAGGCTGGCAGCCTTCACCTATCTTCACAAGGTGTTGGAGACTGGAGTGTAAAAAGTGCCTTGTATTGAGTGGAGCTACAGCTGTATACTGATAGTCATGGGAGGGATAAGGTTGCTTGGGAATTGGCAGTGAGAGGAGTACAAAGTGACAGTTACCTGAGCTTGGGTTCCATTGAGGGATTGGAGTGTTTGATTTTGATTGGCCAGTTTCTATGGGGTCATTTGTTGCATTTTGATTGGCTGGCTTCTGCAGGGGTGGAGCCGTACAGGCTTTAAATACCAGGAGGCTTGTGTGCTCTGCTTCATGTTTCTTCATCATATTAGGTATCAAATAAGACAGCCTACTGTACAACTGGTCAGGGAACCTTTTATCTATGTTTAATATGTTATAAATTTCATTGCTTTCAATTTCACAACCCTGTACTATTGTGACTGATTTTTATACTGTCTTATTTCATACAGGAAATAGTTGTTTCTTATTAACTAAATAATTGCACTTCTGGAGAACACGTTGCTGATTCAATATGTGAAAGGTGTAAGTATTTACTAAACTTGGCTACCTTCTAACCTCAGAACACATTCATTAAGCATAAGACATATGCACATATACAGCACAGAGCACTTCCAGTAAGCCAACATATGCTGAGGTTGTTAAGTGAACACTGCCAAAGCCCTCCTAGGCGAAAGACTAAGAAACCTCAGACATTAGTATACACAGCAACACACCCACCTTTACGCATCACACCCAAGATGCATACCTCTAAGAGTCACAAGGGTGCAGACTGCAAAGCCCTATTACCCACTGATACTGCATTAAACCATGGTCATGTTTTAGTAATAGGTGACTCTGTTGTGAGGCGTATGGACACCATGCTTACCAGGCTGGATAAGAATAAGGTGACATCTGCCTTTCTGGAGCCAGGTTCTGGGATGTAACAAGAGCTCTTGGAGCCTGCCATCCTGACAGATATGAGTATGACCTGATAGTATTCCACGTGGGAGTGAACGTCCTTAGACACCCTACCCAGAGGGAAATGAAGGATATGATTGAGCTTGCTATGCATATTTTTGAGGCAGGAAAGGCACTGGTCACTGGTCTTCAGTGGTATTTAACCATCACCCGCAATGATGCTGAGATTCAGTGACAAGATAATTGGCTTTAATAATCAGCTATGTACTTGATATAATTCTAGGGGAATCCATTATGTGTCTGCTTGTGATGAGATGGCTGACAGGTCTTCCTCCTTTGCTAGGGATGGCCTACAATTCTCTTACCAAGGCTTTTGCATTATGGCTAAAGTCTTTGCAGTTCCCATCGTGTGTGTGTTTTAGGCAGAGTCTATCTGATATACATTCCAGCCTAATAAATTGCAATTTGGAACACATTAATGTGGCTCTACTCAATGCCAGGAATCTTAACAAAAAAAAAAAAAAAAAAAAAAAAAACACGCTTCAGGCTTTCTTGCACCTTGAGCACAAGATGTATGTGTAGTTACAAAAATATGGTTTCAGAGCATTGGAAGCACTCCTTCATTTGCCGGATATAATACTTATTAGTCTTCAGATCGACTGGCAATTGAGGTCAAGGAGATCATCACCTCACAACAGATTCCTTGGGACACCACATGTGAACTCTTGGAAGTCCAAATCACCCTAAATAAGACTAATTACCACTTCATAGCTAGCAGTAAAACATCCTCTATATCCCCTTCTGAGCACAATAGCTATCTTATTGCATCAGCTGAAATTGCCATCAAACCCAAGACCTTTGTACTGGGGGAATTCAGCTATCAGTCAGTAAACTGGTTGACCTTCACTGCCAATGGTTGACATGTCCAGCACGTCCATGACTTTCTCAAACAGGTAACCATTCTACTGGGGGCACCAATATCCTGGATCTAGTCCTCACAAGTATGGCCGCTTTTTGCACATTTCCATATTTATCTTCATATCTTAACTCAGACCATAATTTAGTGACCTTTTACCTTAAAAATGGTTGTACATCCCCTGTAAGTAACTCTGTGAATTGTGACTTTTCAAAAGCAAACCTTCTTCAGTTACTTGATGCCTTAAATAAATTCTGCTGTAATCCTCAGAAGAATCCTGTTGCTAAAGTTGCTTACCTATGCCTCTGACTAATACTCCCACTTAAATAATTGTATTGATAAAGCAGTCCCTGTCTGCAACAAATATAATGAGAAGTTTAAAAACAAACCCCTGTAGTGGAATACCCATAAAAATAAATTGTATAAGAAGATAAATAAAACGCTTAATGCTTATAAGAGGTCTTATTCTACCTAACTTAAGAGCACACTTAGGCAAACAACTTAAATGAACCATTAGGAAGCTCAAAGTATGAATCAAAAATAGCGACTAAAACCAGAAGTAACTGCAAATCTTTCTTTAATTATGTCAGGAAGTTAAGAAATAACATCCAATAGTGTTTAGAACTAGTCCACAATAATACTAGACTCTTTGACCCAAAGGAAATAGCTACCATCTTAGCTAACAAATTTAGAACAAATTTTACTTCAGTCACAGTTTTATCCCACAAGTTCCACAATCCCAGCCTCCCACTTTAATTACTATGCAACAAGTTTATCAATCCCTTTCAAAAACTAGGATTACTTCATCCATGGGTCCTGACAGCATACCAAGTTGCCGCCTCCCAGCAAGAGGTTCTCTGGTTCGATTTTCAGCTGGGGTGCCTTCTGTGCGGGGTCTGCATGTCCTCCCTGCAGTCACGTGGGTTTCCTCCGGGTGCTCTGGTTTCATCACACATTCCAAAGACATGCTACAGTTGGATTTAACACTCTAAATTGACCCTAGGTGTGAGTGTGTGCCTTCTGTAGAAGGTTGAGTGCCGGGCTGGCAACTCGACACCATAAAAAACTCCACTGCCAATCATTCTGCGGACCATTGTTCTGCTGTGGCAACCCCTAACAGGAAAAGCCAAAAGGAGAAGAAGATGACATTTCTGATCCCCTAGTTAACCTCATTAATCTTCGCTTCTCCACTAATTACATTCCTGGTGCCTGGAAAACAGCTATTGTAATATCATTACATAAGGGTGGCCCAGCTGAGGACCGTGGTAACTATAGACCTGAGTCTCACTAGCCTCATATATAAAGCTATGCAGAGCATTGTCTCTGAATTCATTAATATGGGTATTGAAAATCTCTTAACCCTGGACTCTCATCACTTTGGCTTTATCAATTTTCCTCTTTAGCTTCCTTAATTTCTTTGAAAAAGTAATTGAAACAGCAGATAGTGGTTTTGTAATGCATACAGCATATCTAGACCTGACCAAGGCCTTTGGCATTGTTCCCCATGCAGGCAGTATTTGTAGACTTGTAAATCTGAATATAAATCCTTATATAATGCAATGGAGAGCTAACTGGTTGTCTGATAGAACCCATGTGTTCATAAAAGCAAAAAAGTTACCAGTGGTATACCACATGGCTCATCTTGAACCAGAAAGAGATCTTGTTCAAAGAAACATCATGCTCCTGTTATAATGAAAAAGGGTTATTTAAGTATATATTACAACAAGCAGGTCGGAAAGTAAGCTGAGGAGTAGCAGCTATCATAGTAAATAAAGTCTCTGTTCAAGCTGTTCACATCACTTATTTATCTTACAGTTTGACAGTGGGGTAAATGAACTGGTCTTTTGACCCTTTCCAGTCACAACGTAGGTATAGAGTAGAGCTTTGAAGACTCATAATATCTATATCACAATGGTTAAAATTATTAGCCAAACTGTAAAGTTGTTAGAGTAGATATCTATAACATGATGGTATAATGTGTAAATAAAAATATAAAAAAATTACTGTCATCTCTCCAGTTGCTATTGTATGATGTAAAATAGCTTCCTACATTTACATATTGAAAACATCATGTCCAAAACAGATTCATGTTGTGTTTGTGTAGTCTTTGCACAGGTTCTTTGTTACCAGTGTGAGCACAGTATCATTGAGACCCTGACGTCCTATACTGACCCTGCTCCCCAAACTACACTCTGAGATCTCACTACCCAAATAAAATACTATATAACTTCCTGCAATTAAACAGAATAATTTCCAATATCTTTAAGAAATCCTGAGCTAATCTGACAAAGGGCTGACTGATAGTTTTTTCACATTCAGCAGCTGCTCAGTAGGGCCCCGCTCCGTTCGTCCTCGCTACTCTCGGGCTCACTTCGCTCCTCTCCCACCCACCCCCCCCATATCATTTCCTTTATACTTATCCACCTGAACCACACTCCTTCCGACTCTTCCTGTGCCCCTCCCATCTACTTCCGTACTGACGCACCTCTTCCCATATAGTACCTTCATACACCTCAACTTTCCCACTTTCTACACCTACTCTACCTTCAAGCCATGCCTTTCAAACCTCAGGCCTTACTCCTGATACCTATGCTTTACATCTTATACCTCCTCACATCCTATCACACACATCTACCCCTACCCTACTTCTATCCAACAAACAGTACTCTACATCCAAATACCAAACCCGAGACTCCTCTGCAAACCAGTCCTTCTAACCCAAACTATGCCACTCCCCTTCCTAAAATAAAATGGTCTCCCTCCCTCCCAACCACATCAAAGCAGAAAAAGAATGTCTCCCCATTTAAACACTTACTCTTCTTCAAACCACTACTTCTGTCAGGAGACATCCATCCTAACCCAGGCCCCTCCCAACCTACCATAAATAAACCTTTTGTACAAACATTTACTGCAGTGGTGGTGCTGCGGTAGCGTTGTTTGCCTCACAGTAAGACGTTGTCCTGTTCAATTATCAGCTAAAGCGTCTTCTATGTGGAGACATGTGTGAATGGGCATACCTTCGTTGAAGGTTGTGCGTCAGGGCTGGCAACTTGGTACGTAAAAATCTACTGCCAATCATTAGCGGACCGGAGTTCCGCTGTGGCGACCCCTAACTGGGAAAAGCTGAAAGATACAACAACTCCCTTAAAAAAGCAAGTATCTTTCTGCTGTATCAACCTCAGGAGTGTAGTAAATAAAGTACAGGACTTCCATGCCTGGTTAGCTAACTATACTCCTGACATAGTCAACCTAACTGAAACCTGGCTCTAACCATATAATAAAGATAGTGAAATTACTCCACCTGGCTATAATATCCTACGCCTTGATAGATAAAAGAAAAGAGGAGGAGGGGTAGCCATACTCTTCCATGACCACTTCTCAATAACTACCCCAAGCCTCCCTCTACACCTTTTTCTACAGCTGAACTCCTACTTATCAATATTAAACTTAACAACTTTACCACCGTAAGTGTTGTAGCAATCTACATCCCCCCTGGTGATAATCTTATTATACTGGGGAACATCCTACACCACCTCTCACAGACCATCCTTAATGAAACCATCATTCTAGGGGATGTAAACATAGATTGGCTTACAATTCAAACTCCCCAAACTACCTTTTGTATCAACCTACATGGATTTGAGCAACTAATCACTTCCCCTACCCATATTAGCAAGTCACACCTGCCACAGTCTCTCCTGGACTTGATTTTGGTGTCTTATCCCCAAACTTACCACAACCCTTACACTGTACCATATCCCCTTAGTGACCACTGCCCTTTCATAGTAAATAGACACACTCCCCATTTCACCAGACTTTTCAGGTTTATCACCTCCCGCAAAACCTCATCATTTAGTCCAGACACTTTCATAGACCAACTCTCTAATATTAACTGGTCCCATCTCACTACACTCCCCTTAGATGAGGATGTCTACTCTTTCAACTCTACCTTTCTAAACATCCTCATCTCCCTAGCTCCCCTCCGTACTATCAGAATCAAAGCAAACACTGCTCCTTGGCTGAGCAAACATACTAGAGCCTTGATGAAAAGACGTGACAAGATATGGAAATTATGGACCAAAACAAAGACCCCTTTTCTCCTACAAACTTACAAAGAACTTAGAAATCAAATAAAAAAAGTTATCAACAAACTCAGGATCATCTTCTATGCAAACCCTCCCACTACCCTAAAATCTGACCCTAAAAAATTCGGGAACTCAATCAATAGTATACTGTATCCAGGAAACCTTTCCCCTCCCAACCCATTACCAAATAAAACTTTTGAAGAAGCTGCCACTGAATTTAACAATCATTTTATTAATTCAATAACTACCATAATTAATGACCTTCCCACTAGTAAAAATACTAAAAAACCCGCTTTCTCATCTTCCCCTTCTCCTCCTAACTCTTTCTGTCTTACATCTGTCTCAACTAAATATATTAAATCTCTACTCCCTTAACTCAAACCCTGCTCCCCTTCAGCTGATAACCTACCCTCTTAGGTTCATAGGTAGGTACTAGGCTATCGGCCCTAGGGCCCATACAAGCCTAGCCAAAAAATGTACCCTGGCTTTCGCCACCCAAGAAAATTATTTTCCTGTGCCCCTGTCAAGCAGAGCCACAGAAGTGATCCCCGGGGTGAATTTCCCATTTCCCATCCAATCATCAAGATTTTTCTTGAGTGCTAATGAGGAGCTCTGTTTAACATAGATAGGTAGTCTGTTCCAGAGTATGGGAAGTTTCTGGGACAGGAATCTATCCCTCCAGCATGTTCTGTTTATTGTGGTGACAAGGTTAAGGTCCCTACAGCGTGTAGCTCGGAGGGATTGGGATTTCTTTAAGTAGAGCATGTCCAACAGCTCTGGGTTTGACATAGCTTTGTATGTTAGGCAGAGATCGCCCCTGAGTAGGCGACATGTGATGGAGTAAAGCTGTAGCTTTTTGAGACTGTCTGCATAGGGCATCTGTTTGATTCCAGTAATCATCCTTGTGAGGTATTTCTGTGGTCTTTCCAGTTGTTGTAGATGTCTTGTGAGGTACATACCAAAAGGGGCGTTGTACTCTATAATGGGTCTAATGAGTGATGAGTAGAGGGGAACAATGACCTCTTTTTTTCTGGATGAGAATCCTTTTGTGATGAGATGAGCCACGTAGAAGGATTTCCTGACCACTGTGGCGATGTGATTATCAAAGGAGAGACTACTGTCCACCTGTGTCCCAAGGTCTCTTATCACATTTTCGGCATTAAGTAGACTACCAGCTATGTGGTAGTTCATGGGTACAGAGATTTTACCAAAGGGGATGACAATACACTTTTTGGCATTGAGCTTCAGGCCATGGCTTTGACACCAGGTATCTGTCTCAGTGAGGCCCTTTGTAGTTTGTCCACATCGTTAGGAGTTTCGATTATGGCTCCTAGTTTGCAGTCATCTGCAAACTTTGTTAGCCAAAGACCTTCTGTGTTGGCCTGCACTTCAGAGAAGTAGATACCAAACAGGAGAGGACCCAGGACTGAACCCTGTGGTACTCCACTTGTCACTGGTCTGATGTCGGATTTGGAATCCACTACTTTCACAGTGTGGGTTCTGTCCGTGAGCCAGTTGGCAACCCATCTTGTGACATAGGGATTTATACCTAGTTTAGTGAGCTTATCTATAATTCCAGAGTGGGGGATGGTGTCGAAAGCCTTGGCGAGATCTAGATAAGCTGTGTGAACCATTTTACCCTCATCTATGACTTTGGTGACTGCTTCAAAGAAGTCAATCAGGTTTAGGAGACATGATCTGCCTTTTACAAATCCAAACTGAGTAGGGTCCAGAGTTTGGAGATTACCAATGTCTTTGTTTATGAGTTCCATGATGATACGTTCCATGGCCTTGCAGACCAGGCTCGTCAGGCTAATGGGGCGGTAGTTCCCAGGGTCCGTCATGGCTCCCCCTTTGTGGAGTGGGATAACTGTCGCGGTGCGCCATTCAGTGGGTACAAAGCCTGAGGTGAGGCTATGATTGAACATGGTGCTTAGGTAGGGTGCCAGTTCATTCTGTAGTTCGTGTAGAACATTTAACTGCTGAACCCCTAGCCTGTCCTGTATCCATCCTGATCAACCGAGCTATCTCTGAATCATACGTTCCATCTATATGGAAAACCTTCTATACATTACCCATACATTAAAGGAGGTAATTGTTCTGATATATCAAACTTCAAACCAATTGCTGTACTGTCTCCCCTCTCCAAGATTCTTGAGAAATGCATACACAAGCAAGTAATGCAATACCTTCTCCAACAGAACTTTCTAACACACACATAACATGGATTTCATCCAAAACACAGCACTACAACTGCACTAATATCCTTCATTAATACTGTATCACTGGCCCATGACAATAATAAACTAGTCTCATGTCTGTTCCTCGGCCTGTCCAAAGCCTTTGACACCGTCTCCCATCCCCTCCTCCT
The DNA here is from genome assembly GCF_019279795.1 of Protopterus annectens. NCBI lineage: Eukaryota > Metazoa > Chordata > Ceratodontiformes > Protopteridae > Protopterus > Protopterus annectens. Next base: position 1,264,448,109 of record NC_056733.1, on the reverse strand, counting down.
AGACAAACTCACCTAAGATTCTCTCTCCCACCATGTCTTGGTTTTCCAGCTATCTCTATAACTGACAACAAGCTGTTAAATGTCACTCTGCTCTTTCTCCCCCCAAGCGTCCCAGTGGGTGTCCCCCAAGGATCCATACTGGGGCCACTGCTTTTCAATATTTTCACCAACCTACTTTACACTTCTTGTCCCAACTCCACACTTGTACGATATGCTGATGATTCTACAGTCATCACCATTGCTGATCATCCATCTGACCTCCACTCTACTACCCAAGCATCATTCAATACCATAGAGACATGGCTCTGTGACAACAAATTAATTCTCAACCCTAAGAAAACTAAGCTCCTACTCTTCCCCCCCAAAAAACTCATCAATCTCAAAACAACATTTTCCAGTCTATCTAGCAATAACACTGTCATTACCTCTGACTGTAGCACTAAACTGCTAGGAGTCATAATAGATGATCAGCTTAAATTTGATCTCCAAATCACCACCTCTATCAAAAAGACTCACCAGACACTTGGACTCCTTTACCGAGACAAAAGACATTTAACTAACTCGGCCAGACTAACTCTCTCCCATGCATTTCTTCTTCCCACCCTCCTTTATAGCTCTCAGTTATACACAAATCTTAACACCACACTCATAACCAGACTTGAAACTATGTGTAATAAAGTTGCCAGGTTTGCTGCAAACCAAACCTACAAATCACACCATGGCCTGTCTCTTAAACAGTTGCAGTGTCTTGAATTCCATCATTTGCTGCTACTACAGCAACTGTTAATTACCACTCCATCCTCTATCTACCATCTTTCTGCCCTAGCTTTCAATCAATTATAACTAAATATTCCCCAACTAGGACATTACGTAGCTCAGACCAAGACTTCCTACAGATCTATAAACCCAAAACCAAATCAGGGTGTTTACTTTATAACTTTAACCCTGCTACAACTTCGAACCAACTACCCCTACAAATTAGGTCCCTTAACCAAACATTTCAAACTAGCCACTCGGGAGTATCTAATAAATAAATGGTCCTGCCATTGTATTCATCCTCCCTGAAACTACCTTAACCCTAGCTTGTCTCTCATCCCTCCTTTCTCTTCCACTGTCTGTCTTAATATCCATCTACCTCTCTGTCTCGTTACTTAACCTCTACATTACCTTACTACTCCATCTGTACCTATACTGTATATAACTACTTAGAAATAATGAACACTGTTTTCCCTACATTGACATTGTACCTAAGTTTTTGTTGTAAAAATTCTGACACTGTACTCTACTGCATTTTTGTATGATTTGTTGTAAATGCTTTTTGCAGTTTGATCTCTAACATTTGTACCCAACTGTTTTCTGTAAAATTTTATTTCTCTAATTGTTTTAGCTGCCAATGCAAATTTCTTGCTGACTTCATGTAAAATGTTAATACTGATTGCGGAGCTTTTTTCTTCGGGTCTCCACTGAAAACAAGCTAATGCTCAGCTGGACTAACCCAGTTAACAAATGTTAAATAAATAAAATAAATAAACTGTTTTCTTGTATACCACATTTTGAAAATGTCCAAATATGTTTCGTAACTTATTTTAATTTGTATATGTTTGTAGTTTCTTTTAATTGACATTTGTTTGTCATCTTAGGAGTTCTTGAATATCTTGCTGTTTGTTCCACTTCTGTTTCTGTTTCTGCAATTGTTGCCCTATGGGCCTGGGGTGCGACTGAAAAGGGTCTGAGGACCAACCCACCTACCTGGTTATCACATTTTACAAATAAATACTTTTAAGGTTATCTGCATTTCTTTTTCATCCATATTTTGAACCTATGGCTGTTTTATTAAAATACATTGCATTAGTATGTGTCCACATGGAAATTGCAGGTTTTCCCTGTGTCTGTGTGAGCTTTTTCCCGGTACTTGTGTTTCTTCTCACCTCCCAAAAACATGGTTGTTGATTGATTACAATACTTTCTCCATGTATATTGCATTTACCCTTGCAGTTTTTGTCTAGATTTGTAACAGAGATGGACAATTCACTTACACGATTAGCAAATGGGGAAAATTCTGTCACACACACAGTGGTGGAAATTGGATTTAAGAACTGTGGTTTCTTTAGAATGCCTTTATGCATTTATTGTTCCTAGTCAAGCAGTAAGTTATACCCTGATCAGAAGTGTGTGTCTCGCAATTCAAAAACAAGTCCAATTTCACCTAATTATTGCAAACATGAAAACTCACTGTAAGAGGTTTAAAGGTTTTCTGCAGAAGACTAAAGCCCCTTTGCAGCCCCCAACAAGAGGTTTGTGTTCACACACCCATGTTAGTTATATAAACTAACCTAAAATTGGTATACCTTAGAGCAAGGAGAAGATGCAGCAGTTTCCAGGTTAGTATATAAGCTCCCAATCTTTCTAAAAGTTTAATTGTTTGGAGAATTGCAGTTGTGTTATCCTTTTAGTATCAGTGGGTACTCTTCTTGTATGAATTCCATCTCCTTTTTCAGTACCAAAATTAATTTTCACACTGATGTGATTTGTTGTTATACTGATGATACAAGTCTAGTAGAGTGATTACTTGTTTAAAATTATACTTCCAAAATAAATACATGGGATAGCTACATAGTTTCTTAGGTATAAAAACTGTTTTGCAACAAATCTGAAAGAAAATGACATGTTAATCTCACAGCTTTACTACATATATAGTCAGAAAAGCAGTGCAAATCAACACTTGCGTGGTGTGCAGCTAGAAATATAGTAGAGGCAGGCTTTTCAGCAAGCCATGTCCCACATTTTGCTTGTGTGTTTCTGATTATTAAAACTGCTTTGCTGAATCGTGTGGTAGCGGTGAAGCACAGAGGAGGTACAGCAATTGTACAAACCACCAAGAACAACCATAGGTGCAGAAACAAAGCCTGACTCCTAAGGTCATCTGGTAACCAACGAATATTAAAGGTGAGGGTTAATGAATAAGCACTACTAACCCCTTTAGTACAAATCTGTAGCTGTGCATGAGGGAGAGGGATGTGGCATTCTTTGCAGTCAGCTTCATTGGCTGTGGACCCTACGTGTTGTGTTGTGTAATAAGCATGTTATCATGGGATGACCTTTTTCTGTCTGCTGTTTTTGCATCTTAAGTTGGATACAAACTAGTTCCTTTCTTGCCACAAAGTTCTAATAATAGAATTAAAATTATGTTATTTTAACTTTATAACTGGGGCGCTCTGTGCATTGATTTGGGAATATCTTTCATTAAAAAAGTTTGTCAGAGCTTGGTGTATATAGTTTCATTTTATGTAAACGATGTCTGGGTTCACTTTCTCTGTTTCTGTAAGATTTGCAACAATCAAAGATTAACTTACCTACACACAGGAATGAAATTCCAGTTCATGATTATTAAAAAAAAAAAAAAAAAAAAATACCAGTAGAACTAGTTCAGCTTGCTGCCTTCTGCCTCTGGAAAGCATTGGATATGGGAAGTTTTGCTGATTTTATTCTGCCACTCCCAGTAACAAATAGTTCTTAATTTCTGAAAGAGCTTGCAGCTTAAATAAAGCATAGAAACTGGATACTGCAGTTTGCCATTTCTTTGTGTGTACTAAAGTGAAGCACTGTATATTATTTCCTTAAATCACTGTCATTGAAGAGTGAGCTGCCAGGGATTCAGAAAAGAATCCTGCAGGGTTTTTAAAAAGGTTTTGCTCAGCAGGGGTGCTGCTTTGCTATGGTTTCTAGGATTTGAAAAGTATTTTGCCAGGTGCCTTGAAGTAGAGCTAGGCAGCACTGCAAGCAAAAAAGTATTGAGGAGGTTGTAGAGTGGTAGTTTGCCTACACACTTAGACATGCTGATGTGCTGTACTGTGTCAGAATAGCAGGCATTGTTTCTCGTTCTCTGCGTCCTAGCAGTACCTCCAATTTTTTTGGCACATAGTCATGAAAATGGTTAATGGTGTTGTGTACATCTCATTCAAGAATAAAATCAGTACCTTGGCACGGTTTTAGTTCTGCCTGTCAAATTATCACTGTCAGCATGGATGGTTTAAGTTGTCCACTCTGTTTTTGTTCTGCTTTATTTGTGTTTACTTTGCATGCCCTCTTGTTTATGTAACACGTGTGTTTAGGTTTCCTATTTCATAAAATAAAGCTAATTAGGAGGAGTGTGGGCCAGCTTTCAGCACTCCTCAGAGCATGATGCCTTGAACTATCAGTACAGTGCTAGCATATGTGCTTATGGGTCAGTGTACTTTATGGGACCCTGGTGTTTCAGTGTCCCTTTGTATGGTGATATTGCATCTTTACTCATAAAATGCCAAACTTCGGGTAAAAATCATTCTTATCTTTGGTTAAGTTTACATTCATTGTGATTCTATTGACTAATGCTGGTTTGTGTTTCCCTTCCATACAAATGGAACTTCTGCTTTAGTTTATTTCATCTTGGACAGAGACTGTTGGAAAAAAGTTATTATTAAAAGCAATGTGGGGTAGGCATATTAACAGTGAAGAAAATGACACAGTGATGCGCACTGTTGATTAATAGTAACAGTGATAGCTTGACTATAGTGACTGTCTGCCCGGCCATTATACTGTAACATAAGAAACACAAGTACAAAGTATAAGCCAAATAGTAAGTCACACTGTGACTGTCCTACAAGCGTTCACAGCGAAGTAAAAAAAAATGTGGAATATGGGTTGCATGTGATCTTTGGTTAGGGAAAGTGCAGAGGCTCCAGTTAAGGAAAAAGGTTGAAACAAACCCTGAAATGGCTTTCGTTGGATTTGACCTGAAAGGTTGTGCACCTTTTTAAAATGACTGGGAGTAGGGCACAATGTGAGGTCTGAAGGCAAAACAGAAATGTCTTGTTAGACTCTTGTTCCTACTTACATTTAAGTTCTGTAAGTCGTAAGTGTAGACTAACTGTGGTTTCATCAAGGGCTGGACTGTTCAGGTAAGAAGCTGGTTGGACCAGAGCTCTGAATGTGAGCTTCTGATAGGCCAAAGTAATGCTAGTGATTGTTACTTGTGAAAAGCCTCATTGACATGGAAGAGATTTTTCTGAAGGGCTTCTTTGACTGGTACAGTAATGTGGTGAAGTTTTGTACTGGCAGGATGATTCTTTGCCATTTGACTTCAGTCTGGTATGCAGACTGTTGAATTTTGAAAAACGCACAGTAAATATGAAATAAAGTATGTTGTTTACCCATCCCACTTATTTTATTGAAACCAAATGAGATCTTATTTAAATGTAGCATGTAAAGTTTAATGAAATATTTACTGTTACATTACTCTGTGAAGTGCATGTCATCATTTGATCATCTTTAGATCAATGTTACAGTAGTCTAAGCTATAAGGGACATATCCTGCCAAGTATCAGATGTCCGTCTGATAGACAAGCTTTTAGACACCTTCCACGAGATCTTCTTGGTATAAAGGCAGATGTGTGGGTGCAAAACTTAGAACTTTCTTGGCATTGAAGCATCCAGTCAGATTTGAACTTCCTCAAGTCTTCAGTGGTTCAGCAGTTGGTTAGTTTATGAAATATTGGGCATATTTGTACTCAGTTGGGGATTTTCCTTCCATAGTTTGAGAAATTATTTTTTTTCTATTTTTGCTTATGTCTGAGAAAAGGGAGAAGTGCTTATGTGGACATCAACTCTATTAAAGTCCCTACACAACATGCCTTTTCTGCTTAGGAGAGGGTTATGATGTCTAGTGGTGCTCCATATGCTTATCCTTTAAACTTAAAACCGTAAGGGGCTAGCTTAGTTCCCCTAAAACTATTTTTGGGGAACCAGCAACTTAAAACCCTGACTCTTCCTTTTATGGAGTCTAGTACTGCTGTTACCTCAGACGTCCCATTTCTCGTCATAAAGAAAAAAAAGTTCTTAGAGAGTTTCCTGATGTCTTCATCAACATCCTGTCTTCTCCAGCCCTCACCAGGCGACAACTCTGTGGTCATATTGGAGTCCATGGATCATTCGCCTGCTGCTGCTGACCCCTCTGGTGTTGCTCCTCAGGAAGCCACTAAGGGTCAGGAATCTAGAACATTTTCCATGACCAGACTTTGACTTTCTACGGAGCAGGGGGATCACACTTGGTCATATTGGAAGAGGCTGTTGACCTCTCACAGTTTTCACATAGAGAAGAGGTACTTGGCAACTGGGGAAAGGTCCAGACATCTGAGTCTGTTCAGAGTTTTCTCTTCTGAATCTACCAAGAAAAGACATAAAATGGAAGCACCTTTCCTCTCCCTCCACTCTTACTTCAAAAGAAGGTAAAGAGATGGGTTCTGTTTTGCCAAAGGTCTTTAAAGGCTTTTTAATCATTTCAGTTTTCTTCTCCAGCATCTGCTCCTTCTGAAAGGAAGATATCTCTCTTTCCCTTCTCCTTCTGACATGGAATTGAATTCTGAAATTGAAAAGGCTGGGTTAGAGTATGCTTCTCAAGAAAGTTCTAAAAACTGTCAGGAAGGATGAAAAACTTATTTACATAGGAGAATAAGGAAATGCCTGAGACACAGTAAAGGTAATATGACCTGTATCAAGAATACCCCCCCCAAAAAAACCTTTGCCTATACCCCCAGTAATTAGAGCACTAGATGATGTCTTTTCATGCTGCCAGGACTTCCCATGATAGTCAGGAACCAGCTCATAGAAAAGCAGGAAATTTATATAAGGTATCTCAAACTCATAAGTACTATTTCTGTAACCTTAGAAATGACCCTTTTGTAATTTCCTTATCAAAAGTTTCTGCTTCTAAACATGTAGGTGCATTTCAGCCAGTTCCTTTGTACAAAATGGCAGAGCCTTTGATAGATTAAGGAAACAGATTTATACTTCAGCTTCAGCCTTTAGAACTGTCACTTGTCAGGCTCATATGTCCAAATACCTTTTGGTATCATTTGCAGACTTGCCTCCCTCATTATTACCTCTGCTTACTTCAGTCACCCAGGCTACCAAACACTCTCTGAGTTCCTTCTACAAAGCTACAGATGCAGTATTTAGACCTGTTGCTGCAAATGGATACACACAGGTATGTTTGTTATGAACCCATCATTTACCAGAAGAAGTCAAATCTGAAATCCATAATGCACCCCTTGATAAAGCAGTTCTGTTTGGCATTTCATCTGCTAATGTTCTTCAGAGAATTGATGAAAAGGGGAAGTGATACCAGGGGTAAAGCAAATTTTTCAATCCCCTGTACCAAAATATGAGAGGGATTTCCCTTCCAGCCCAAACTATCTAAACAAAAGTTGGTAAAACAGCCATTTCAAAAGCAATGGCAGGGCAACTCTTAAGAAAAAAAGGAGGGACAACTTGGGCCTAAACTCAGAAGAAAAATGACTGGGTATGCCCTCCTTCTCTGCCAACCCTGGCAATTCTCTACAGCTTTTACTGTAGCTCCAGGTTACAGCAGATTTATGGGTAGTAGGAATCCTTCAAAAATTATACTACTGTAAACTCTCAGTTAACCATAACTTGAACAACCTGTACCCTCAAGCAATCGGCAAAAAAAATATCGAAGAAATACAGTATCATTTTCATGTGTTGCACTTTGTTTTCCCCCTGCAGAAACATACCTTATGTATTTAGAGTTTTAAAAAGGAAGATAGGAATAAATTCCCTCTCTCCCCAACCTGAGAACAAGTCAAACCAAATAAATAGTATAGGGTGTAGTGTTAGTCAGGCATCATTTTAACAGTAGCTTTCAAGCAACCAGAAACTAGTTATCCGGCATCTACCAATCCCAGTGGGTGCTGGTTAACTGAGATTTGACTGCAGTGGAAGTCGGAATCCCTCCCCCCAAACCTATGAATTACATCCCATCCTTGAAATCAAACCTACCCTTAATACTCATATGCCTTCCTGGGAAGCAATGTAGCTTTTACCAGAGGATCAAAAGGGAAAAAAGATCCTGTTCAAGAATATTTCTAGTACTAAACAAGTAAGGAAACTGGAGACCTGTTTTGGACCTCTGTTTCTTAAATTTCATTGTCAGGGTTGCAAAGTTCAAAATCCTTACCCTGCAGTCTGTATTCACCTGATTCCTCCTTTGTTTCTGTGTAATCCTGGATCTAAAAGATGCATATCACCATTAACCTATTCACATAGAGCTTAAATGTTTATTAAGATTTTTCTGTTTCTGATTCACATTTTCAGTTTTCTTCTTTACTCTGGATTGTCCATGCCACCAAGGGTATTCACAGAATATCTATGTTTTGCAGATCACAAGGTATCAATGTCTTTCTCAGAAGCCTTTCAGAAGATCGGAGGCAGTTTCGGTGACTGCTGTTTTAGCAAAAATGTTAATCTAAAACCACTTTCGCCAACAGTGGAGAATTCCATTTTCTTCAGTGTTCTGCAACCTCTTTGTAGGCATAGTTATGTTCAGGGGAGTACCTGCACATGGGGATGCAAGGGGGATTTCCTCCTGCAAAGAAAAAAAATTCCCTGAGTTTTACCAAATGTCCTTTCATTGAAACATTTTTTGAGTTTTTTATTTCACGGAAAAAAGATCAACATGATTCCATTTTTCTGTATTTGGATGACTGCCTTATTTTTGCAGACTCTATTCAAAACTGTCAGCAATCTCTCCCCTGAGAGAAATCTGTTTTAAAACCAAGGTTTTTTAACTCCCTATGGAAGAATCTCATTCCTTCTCCGAGGATAAGTTTTCTGGGATACCTACTAGACCTTCATCAAATTATAGCATTCCTGCCTCAAGAGAAAGTTTACCACAATCAGTTTTTTCTATAGCCTTTAACTACAGCAAGGAACTTTCTCAGGAATATGGGATTAATGGCTTTTATAATTCTCATGAACCCTTTACTCAGATTACACATGAGAAAGATTCAGTTATTTCAGGAAAAAAGCCAAGGTGTATCACCATAGATGCCTCACCAACGAGCATTAGGTCAAATAGCAAATCAATAAAATAAAAACATTAAAAACTTTATTCATACATGGTTAACCACTAAAATTGTCTCAGCGGACTCACAATTCCAAAATGTATGGATAAGCGCTTTCGGCAAAAACGAGCCTTCTTCAAATCCCATTCTATCTCATTCAAGGAGAGTTTTTTAAAACCATTTATCAGCCAATCACATTGGTTCATCTTGAGTGGCATTTAGTACTGCTCCTCCTTTCCTTCAAAAAAGGTTTAATTGGAACACTCCCATTCAAACCAGGATAGCAATGTGCTCTAAGGTTCATTATCCAACGTGCTTCCTCGGCTTCCGTTCTGTTCACAATATCTCCCCCTCTGGCAGTTTCTCTTACTGCAGAGATTACCATAAATGCAAATGAATGATCTAAATTCTTCAAAATGTGCATATACAGAGCATTAGTCTGTACCTTCTTCTTAATATCGGATAACTGTTTGGATATCCTCTCCTTTAACATTCTATTTGTCTTGCCTATGTAAAAGGCTGGACAAGAAATACAATTAGCGATGTATATCACATTCTTGCTATTACAATTTGCTATCCCATGGTACCTATATGTTCTTAGTTTCCGGATGGGTAAAGGAATTTGTAGTTCTTATAACTTTACAAGAACTACAGAAGCCACATTTTTGTGTTCCTTCATAATGAGCTCTTTCCTTTATACTCTTATCCTGACTGGTGTCAAATCCATTTCTGTTACATAGAAGTCTCCAAGTTTTTTCTGTTTTTGAAAGTAAAACTAGGATATTCCCCAACTATCTCTTTGATTCTCACATCCGAAGTCAAAATCGACCAGTGCTTTCTTATGATTTCACATACATTTCCATGGTCAGAGCTATAGGTAATATTACATTTCAAGGTCCTTCCTCTATCTTGTGCTCTAGTTTTTCTTTTCAAATTGCCCAATTGACTAGAGTAATAGGGCTTTCCTTTCAAGATACGTAACTCATGCAGTTCATTTTCTCTGCGCTCTAGTTCTTTCATTCGATACCCTCTTTCCAGGAAGTTGTCATTCAATTTCTTCTCTTCCTCCTTGAACACCTCTTCTACTGTACATAATTTAGAGATACGAACTCTTTGATTGTCCACTATATTGCGAAACACATGCCTTGGATGCATGCTCAAATAGTGTAACATGTGGTTCCTTCACATCGTTTTTCTATAAAGTGAAGTGCTGTTACCTCATGCATCTAGGAAAATCTTCACATCCAAAAATTCTATCTCCTTTTTGGAATAGAGTAAATCAAACCTCAAAAAGGTAGTCGTGTTGGTCAAAAACCTCATAAAATCCTTCAGTGAAAACGCATCCTCTTTCCACAAAATGAAAGTGTCGTTCACAAATCTGTTGTATAGTACGATGTTATCCTTCCACAAATAGTGCATGTGCGACATCCATTCCTTCTCCCATTGTGCCAGTACCAGGTTCGCATAACCATTGGCACAGGGGGTACCCATGGCAACCCCCCACTTTTGCCAATAGTATGTATTCCCATTTAAAAAGACATTGTTCTCCAAAACTATTTGCAATAATGAGCATAATAGACTGGCCTCTTTTCCTTCTTTGTTTAAAAAGGCTCAAATTGCCTCTATCCCATATTCATTCGGGATAGAGGTAAATAAACTATTTACATCTACTGTAACTAACAACAACTCTCCATAGTTGTCTCTTCTCTCATTAACTGCATATAGCTGAGTCAAAAGGTCTGCTGTGTCCCGAATAACTGTGTGAGCTCTTGGTAAAAGTTGCTTTAGCTCTCCTTCTAGATAGACCAATATCGGTACCGTCATCCACCCTCTTCCATCTTCTTAATATAGCACTCAGTATTGAGTACAACAATAGCCTCTCCTTTGTCCGCAGGTTTAAAAATAACATCTTTTCTTTTTTGTAGCTCTACAAGTGCCAAGCGTTCCTCCCTTGACATATTTTCATAGGTCTACTTTTTCCTCTTACTCTACTTTCAAAAATATAATTTTCACACATTTTCAAAAAATAAGTCTACAGTGGGATGACATAATGTTTTTGTGTAAAGATTCAGTTATATCTGAAATCAGTCTCGAGCCATCATCAGTATTCTCTGTGTTTTTAGATTTAAATGTTGGAACTCCTTTAGTTCTTCAATATCTGAGTGAATCGCTTAAATCTGACCTTTTTTTACATTAAGTTTCATCTTTCAGCCATTTCTGAATGTCTGCTGTTTGATCTCCCCTTTATGTTAGGTAAAACAATTTTTGAAAATGGGTATTTCACATTCCCCCACCTAGGCAACATGTGACTTCTCCTTGGGATCCTAATTTTGTACTAGAAAAACTTACACTTTTTCATTTTTTGCTCCTCAAGTTTATTTAAAGTTTTTTTTAAAAAAGTCTTTATTAAATTATCACTTAAGACATAGGCATGCATCTATCAGTAGAAAAGAAAACAAACCATATTGATGCTTTTTTTTCCCATTTACATACATTACATGTTTTCTTTCTTGGTAACGGTTGTCATTTAGTCCAACATTACATACATTGCTCAGTTCCTGCCTTCCTTTAAACCTCGTCCTGAACATTATTATATTATTCCCACAAGTTCCATTTATTTCTATATAATTTGCTCCTTACATTTTGTAAAGATCCCACTTCCAGTTTTTATCTCCTTCACAATATGCAATACTTCTAATTCAGTTGGTTTAGATTTTGATTTCCATTTTCCAGTAATCACTTTTTTGTCTTGCAGCTGATAGAATTAAGCTTAATAAGGCTTTATTATGTCTAGCCAATTCAGATCATGTGTCTTTTCTTTAGTTACTGCTATTTCTTCCTCTAATATGTCTGACACAGTATTGTGCAGGAACTTTTTAAAATCCGCTAATCTGCTTTGTCCTGCTGTTCTCTGCTTGACTATTGCTGATCTCAGTAAACATTTGATTTTGGATTGAAGTTTTTCATTTGTTTTTTTTTTTTTTTTTTCTTGTATTGCATTTTGTTTTGTTCTAAGTTTTTTTTTTGGGGGGGGTTAAGAGACCTTGGCTAGGGTCAGTTAGTAAAATTAGAAAATAATTTTTTTGCAGACAGTGAATAACATCCAGCTAATCGGTGGGAAGAGCTGAGAAATAGCATTCCTTAAATATTTAGTGTCATCTTTGTGTAGCTGTAGTGCTTGTTTGAGCTGCTGTTTTCTGGCTGACTATTGCTGATCTCTATCTGCATTCTGCATTTGATTTTTGCCATGTGCTTGTCCTGTTGCTGCAACACTTTTAAACTTGATGACTTTTGAGATGCCTGCCCTTACTATAAATCTAATTTTGGACACTCCTCCAAATACCATCTTATCAGCTCGTTCTACTGAGCACTGAGAGATCAGCTGGGAAGGCCCCACCCCTTAGTCTCTTAAAATTTAATTATATTCGGTTTCCCTTCCCACTTACTACAGAAAACAATACATTATATTTAGCTACTTTTACTGTATTTGTGCTTCTTCCTACTTTAGCTTTTTTACTGCACATTCTTAAAGCGTTCAGTTGCATTTAATCTGCTGCATTTTTTTACTGCTTGATAGTAACCTGATTACATTATAACAGTTAAACAAGGAATCTTGTACAAAAAAGGGCATACTAATCTTCAGAAGGAGTATGCCAGCATCTCCCTGTCCCTGTATCTCTGTGTACTCCATAGACTAGCTCTCAGTCTTTCTTTTTGGCAACAGATTGTTTCAGACTCTTGGGCACTAAAACTGATTCAGGATAGTTACAGTTGGTACTGGATAAACATACTTCCTTTTAGAGGAATTCCTCCCTACATTCCAAAGCAAACCGTTTTTTTTTTTTTTTTCTTAGGTTCTTCAACACTTGGTTAACATAGGAGTCCTACTACCAGTGCCTTTAGACCAAAGGGAGGGAGGCAACTATTCCAGAATATTTCTGATTTCAAACAAGCTTCCCTGGAGATCTTCCATTTCTCAGCTGGTTTGTGAAACTACCAAAATTCAAAATGTTGACCTTTCAGAGTATGTTACCAATTATTAGTCTTCCAAGTGTTATGGTAACATTAGACCTAAAGATGCTGATCAAATTTCTTAGCCAAAACCTTCAGAAAATGTCTCAGTTACTGTGTTTTGGTCACATTATCAGTTCTTTGCATTACACTTTGAGTTAGCAACAGCTGCTAGGGTGTTCCCAAAGTATCTATTTCCAGGGATTGCCCATTGCAGACTTTCTTGTCTTTGGAGAGTTTTTTTTTTTTTTGACAGAAGTCAGTGGTCCTTAACGTCGATTTCTTTACTCGTTACCGATCTGGGCTTCCAGATGAATGTTCAGAAGTCCTTCTTGACTCTTGGCACGCAAGATTTTGCTTTTAGACTGCTTTCTAGATATGTCTCTTCAAAGACATTCCTAACAAAGCAAAAGGTGAATTTTTATCTGGAAACATTCCTGATCTCCAATTAAACTTAATTTTAGCCAAAGAATATCTCAGGATTGTAGGTTTCATGGCTTCTACAATTCTCATGATTTCTCTTGCCAAGTTATACATAAGAAAAATTCTGGTGGTGCTGCGGTAGCATTGTCGCCTCACAGTAAGACGTTTTCCTGTTCAATTCTCAGCTAGAGCATCTTCTGTGTGGAGATGTGCATGAATGGGCGTACCTTCGTTGAAGGTTGTGCATCAGAGCTGGCAACTCGGCACGTAAAAATCTACTGCCAATCATTAGTGGACCGGAGTTCTGCTGTGGCGACCCCTAACCGGGAAAAGCCGAAAGACACAACAACAAAAAATAGAAACATGTTGACCTAATATTCTATTCTGCTAGGATTTTCAAATTCCAGTTTTAGGTTTTATCCATAAACAACTGCATTGGTTGAGACAGTAAGATGCCTCAGTTTTTGCTTGGGGAGCTGTTTCTGTGAGGTGGGTATAAAGGAGCATGGCCTATGGGACAGTTCAGATGGAGGCTATAGAATATGTTCATGATCTGTGGTACCCTAGACCTTTACAAGTAATAATGTACCACATGACTGTGGTATTCTCTCTAAAGTGTGTGTGTGTGTGGGGGGGGGGGGTGAGAGCAGGTCCATACCTCTCAATTTTACAGATTTTCACAGAATGTACAGATTTTTCCCTCAAAGTTTTTTGGTCTGTTTCTCATAAAATTGTGTTTTTCTGGAAAATTGTTGGTAAATCATTGAGGGCTGAAGTCAGAAAATAATGACAGACATTTAGGTTTCAGACTTCATACCCTTCAAGAAATTCATGCTAATGCAAAACCTATTATTCTGTCTACTTTCTAAGTTTGTAAGAACAGTATTTAAAAAGTGCCCCTATGTTTGGGCCTTCGTCCCACCATTATTTATGGCTTTTTTCCGATTCCTTGTTCCAAGAAGTTGAGAAGTATGACCATGTCCTAATCCCATGTGCAGGCTGGCAGTGATGGCTTGGGAGCAATCTCAACAGAACTCTATAACCCACCAAGAATTTACGTACCGTCAGAGTAAAATGTAGTGTTAGACAGTGTAAGCAGGATCAGGACAGACCCTCTTGAATGTAAATTGAATGAGGGGGTCTACTAGGAATGAATCCAGTTGTGGAGAACACCTCAAATTGATCTGTCTGTTTTCTTTCAAATCAGGCAGTGAAGTAAAATTTTCACTATGCCTTCTAGCAGGCAGGCCTGATGCGTTTTCATTCCTCTGGTCAAGAGCATTCCTGTGTGTATTTCCACCGTTTCCACTAATATCCAGGATCATCCTGAAGATTCACAAGGACTCCAAAAATTATTATGGTGACTCCAGGCAACATTGGTTCTCCCTTCTTATGAGATTGGCCAAGGGCTATTATCACTTGCTTCCTCACAGATTGGATCTATTCACACAAGAAGGGGAGTTTAATACACCCTAGTCTCAAACTACTTTAGTTTATTGCTTGGATAGTCCTTGATGATTAATTTCTAATAACGTTTAGACAACTTTTTCATGAGAGTGTGCAGCAGGTACTAAAGGGACGATAAGTCCTGGTATTAGGAAATCTTATGTTAGCCATTGGAGTAGATTTTCTAGTTTGTGCCTCGTCTATGCCCCCAATCCTTTCTGGAATTATTACTTCTTATTCTCAAACATTTGTATGAGTTACTATCCTATGGCCTGTTTAATCGTTTGGCAAGTGGTATTTATCAGCCATTTCAGTATGTCTGCCCTGGAATCCTTGTCTTCATATCAGATTTCGTACAAGCTGTTTTACGAAGCAGTTTTCCTGCTTTTATGTAAGGTTGTCTGTTACTCAGGTAACACTTAACTTTCCCAGCAAAATGTAAAGATCCAATTATTTCTGTCTACATTTGAACAAACTGTTTTAACTGTTTGTGTTTTTTTAAGTAGATTAACTGATTCATTGCTCTGACATCTGAAAGTGTGTGTCTGGACTGCAATTGTTCATGGTGAGTTGACCCTTTTGCTTTTCCATGCATATATGGTTATGTGTGGAAACAACTCTCCACATATGCTCTCACTACTTTCAAAGTGTTCCTTGAATCCAGCCATCTATCCTCTCATTTCTTTCAAAATGTGAATGATGGAAAATAGTTTTTGCATAGTATGGTCTTGCTGTTGTAACTCTGGTATTATCCTGTCAGTAGTACTAAGTCCTTTAGGAAAGCTGTGCAATGTGGAAATCCTTGTATGACACTGGAAAAGGGCAACCTGTGTCAGTTCAACAATTCCGTTTGGTTGCTCCTTGCTATATGTTTACTTGTTATTCCCACCATGATAGAACATTTCCGGACAGGATTAAGGCACATTCTAATAGAGTCTTGTTTTCTTTAATAGTCTACTGGAAAAGAGTGGACTCTAGAAGCATTTTAGAGACATCTACGTGGTCCT
This sequence comes from Protopterus annectens, assembly GCF_019279795.1. NCBI lineage: Eukaryota > Metazoa > Chordata > Ceratodontiformes > Protopteridae > Protopterus > Protopterus annectens. The sequence continues at coordinate 1,264,432,325 of NC_056733.1, read as the reverse complement.
CTGCACATATTTTTATAAAGCATTACATACTGGATTTCTCTTCCATATCCAGTGTTGGCTTTACTATGACCATTATCCCAGAGCTACTGGACCCTTATCCTTCCTCCTCCTGGTTGGATAAGGTTTGGTAATCAACTCAGTTAGCAAAAGGCTACTGCATCAGTGAAATTGTAAACTGAACATAGAGCAGTTGTGTAAGTTGCCCTTAACCGTAATGTTACATGTTTGAATTCCTCAGCACTGCAGTAACCACACCCACCCTCAGTCCCCCTTCTACTATATATATATATATATATATATATATATATATATATATTTAGTTGGGATAAAAAAGTTGTATGTTTATATCTTTCTGGAGTTTCAGGATGAGTAAGCTTTCTGTTTTTGTTTGGATAAGAAAGCCCCGAAGTTGTCTGAAATCGGAATACTGATTTCCCTCCAAGGGCTAGCCAAGCAGCAGTCAGAATGTAGGTGAAGGAGAGAGCCTAAGCTTTGTGAAGCTGGATGGTTGTAGTAACCTGGGCAGAATACAATCAATTTAGCCAAAGGCTACTGCTGCATTGAAGAATTCAAACATCTGTTATGGTAAGTGCAACTTATACAAGTGTACTCTCCTCTCTATTCCAAGGCCAGAAATGCTTGAAAAAGTTTTTACGTATTAGACATCCCAGTAAACAGATGGTTTACTCCTGGAATCTTTATTTTGTGTTGTATAAGCTAACTCTGACTTCCCTTTGAACTTGCTGCCACATTTCTCTGAAAATATTTACTTAGACAGTTTTACTTACTGATATTTTTTTCAGCTAGATGAGTATCCAGGTTGCAGGCCCTCATGTCATCTCAATTGTTTTGATTTTTTCATATGGATAGGGGAAGTCTTAAAATCAGCCTAGCTTCATGCCCAAAGTTGTTTCAGAGATTACTTTGAATGCAACTATCCGTATTCCTGTGATATTCCCTGAAAAAAAGACTAAAGATTTTAGTGTTGGACCAACTTTTTATTTCATTTGACAAGAAAAAATAGACTGACAGTTTCCAGGCAAACCATTTGTAGGTGAATGTCTCAGACAATTCAGTTCTTTTATTCTCATCATGAACAAAAGCCCGCTCTGAATGTCAAGACTCATTCTGCCAGAGCTATGGCAACTTCTGAGGCCTCTTGGGAAGGGGTGGACTCTAGAGCTATTCTAAAGGCAGCTATTTGATCTTCATTTAACGCTGTAATATTGACTCTTCTCAGAGCCAGATCAGGACTGGCTAGATTTAATTTGGCTCTGCTACTTCCACCCTTTCTACCTAGGCTTTGACAATCATCCCATGTATCTAAATACTACTGCAGCAGTGATCTAATGATGAGCATAGTACTGTTGAGTAAGGTAAGTTACAATAACACTGGATGTTTAAGTAGATCTACTAATACTCTCCACAATACTCCCTTTTTATTTTTCTGTCTTCCCCTGGTCAGAGTAGGGTCCTTGTCATGTGTTGATTTTTCTGGCAAGACATTATAGTAAGGAATGTACTTTTCTAGAGCACTAGATCCCTCACAACCTCCCTCTTTAGGCAAAAAAGCTCTGTATTGTAGCGCCCATACTTTCATCATGTACCAGCATGCTTATGTGCCTGAACAGGCATACAGTGTGTGAGAACAGTACCCAGAAGCTTTAGTTGACTGGCTAGACATTCAATATCCTTGACAGGATACGTCCCATACAGTTGAATGCTACTATGACAGTGATCTATTTGAACATCTGCTACTCTGTTGAGTTACTGAACTGTACTTTCCCTGAGCTCTGATGCAAGGTTTTACTTTGAGGAAACTGCTGCAGTAGATGGAACATTTGAGTATGTTCTCCTTGTGGCCTGCTGCTATGATGTTCTTAAACTTTTGAGTGTCTTTGCTCAAGATTTACAGAATCCCTTTTGCCTCTTCATGGCATCCATGCAAGTTGTGAGGCTGCTGCAATGATTCTGTATTTGTAGCCATTCATACAGATTGGGTACGTTCCTAATATGCATAATTAGAAAGTTCCCATGCTCAGTGTCTAAAATGTACTTGACTAACAACTGGACCTGCCAGATCATGAATCAGAACCTCCACAGAAGCTACTTTCTTTGCCTCGCATCAGAGCACAAACTTTACAGTTGTTGCAAGTACTTCACTTTTTTTTCATTGAGTCACAAGCATTCCAAAGAACAAAGAAACATTTAATAACTTTTACTTTTGGCTGCCTCATAACTGACCATCAGCTAGTCAGTGTTTTTCTTTAATCTCCATGTCTACTGAATCTTCCCATCTATTGAAAACTTACTATGTCCATGTTTGGCACCATTAAGGATATCAAGGCATCCTAGGGCAGTGTCATGTAGTTGCCAAGGGAGTATACCACCCTGAGGTTGGGGGTATAGACTCTACAAGGGGCTAACTTGAGCAAGACATGCCACCCACTCTAAGGTAACACTTCACTCTCGATTCCCCAGTCTTGACTAAGGAAATCAAACCCTGTGAGTGTGCCCCAAATTTACACGCCCATCTCACTCAAGATGAACACATCCATCCTCCTTGTCTGTGCTGTCAAGTGCCAGAGCCACTATTCTGATTCCAGCCACTGGCTGTAGTCGGGGCTTTGTCCCTCTGTGCCACCAACTCAGGCAAAATTTGAAGACTTAGTTAATATTCACTGCTTAGAAGTGATGAAAGGGCAAAGGGTTTTCATTAAGGATTGACCAAGGGGGCTGTTTTGTAGACACTAGAGAAGAACTTGTAAAGCATTAGGTAAGAAACATAGAATGCATGTCTAAATCCATTTCTTTTTTTTTCAAAGTTCGCCACAGTTTCTAAACCTACTCCCATAGTTGTCATTTTCTAATTTGAAGTCTTTATCCCTGTTCATCATTTACAGCAGATATAACAGCAGAGTGAAACACACACCACACCCCAGCTACCAAGTCTGCCCAGTGATCATAAATGTATTGGTAGCTATGACGTGTCCTTAAAGTCTATCTGACCATCTATAGTGGCAAGAGGGAATTCTGGAGATATCTTCTTCCTCCTCTGTATCCAAAACTGTGATTTGTCTGTTATAACTCTGGTGTGTTTTTGATTTGTCAGTTTATCCATTGTCAGAATATGTCTTGGTAATCTCTGAGTAGCAAGATCTGATGGAAAGCAGTGCAGATGCCCAGTAGATAACTTGTGAAGCAGCTTCAGGGGGATCATTCATCTTTAGTGTCTAGTGAAAAATCTGTCTCCGCCTTATGATGAATTTCATGACAGGCATGCTGTTGTGTTTGTCTTTTTAATTCTCTAGTTTGGTAGACTTGAAGTATATGTCCTGGAAGATTCTGTCCCTGGTGATTGTGAAGCCAGAAGTGATGCCAGACTAAAAGTGAATGATTCTGAAATGTGCTTATGCTAGGCAGAAGCAAGCAAAATGCATTCCTCTTTTCCTCGTTTCCTCGTTTCTGGCATGTAAATTTTTTCTGTATGCATTCTGAGTTTCTTAGCTAGCTGCTACAAGGAGTGTACTTTACCTTAAAATGACTAGGTCATATCTCAAGATGGATGCCCTCGCAGCAATTTCACACTAGTCTCCCAACATTTCATTAAGTCAGAATTATATAGCCAAAGTCCTTGTGTGACTTCATTGTTGCTATGGATCACGGATACTGGTCGTAAACCAGCTAACCTCACACCCATCACAATGGTATTAGTTTGTCCCAGTACCTTCACATCTGCTTCTTTAATTGCATTCTAAGTGGGCCTTAAAAGGTTTGTGACCATTGCATTTCAATGCTCTTTCATCCTCATCTGTTATCTTAGGAGAAGGTGCAATCCTGTCTGTGAACTAACCTCTTACTGTGTCCTTTAACATCTGGGCAAACAGATGTTTTTACTAGGTAACATATTGCAAATCAGCATGCCAAAAACAGAAGAAAAAACAACATACAAAGAGGAACACATTTTGCTTGCTTCAATCACATTTCACAATCATCACTTTTAGTCTGGCATCACCTCTGGCTTCACAGTGGTCATCAGTGTAGTCTGGTAGATCTCTAAGCTCTTGGATATTATGTGTAAAAGTCCTTACCTCATACTTCATAATGACAGTTTTGTCTAGAGACAAACCAAATGTGCCTGTAAAAGATTTCTAAGTCATCCCACACCTCTCAATTTGTGTCTTTGTTTTCTTTCTGGATAGGGGAGATTGTTTCAGAATGACTGTGTGAAGTTGAGTACTGTCTTCTTGAGTCTCAATAGCTCATTGTACCTGCTCATAAGTCTCTCAACTTGATTCAAGCAAAAAATGTTAAAATATTGCAAAACGTCATTTCTGTAGTAGGGAGGGTAATCCCTTTTGTACTCCCAGTGTGAGGTTTGTGTCCCTACATCAATGGTGTGTGTGTGTGTGTGTGTGTGTGTGCGTTAGTGAGATGTGTGTGTGTGTGTGATTTATCACACACAAGACATATATCAGAGGCAGATTAAATGAGCATTCAGCTGTGAGCATTTAATCCATGAACAACTAGGATGTGAAGAGATAAAGTAGAACCACTTCTAGCCTACTTACCATTGATGACTGCCATCAGTTACAGTTACCTTTCTATTGGGTCTGACAGCAGAGGGAGACAGAACAGCTCTTTTTTCATTGCTCATAGCAGGGAGTTTTTTGCACTTAACGGTATATCCAGGTTGGAGAGATTACTAGCTGCATTGTTGTTTGTCACCAGAAGTCTTATGGTTTCTTGGCCAACAAAGCAATTTTTTTTATACATCTTTATTAAATCACATTTTAACATTGACATAGGTACACATAAATTAATAGGAAAACAACATAGTGGCCTTTTTTATTGTTATTTTCATGTTGTATACATACGTTTTCTTTTTAGTAATTCTCATTTGCTCCAACATTACATCTCTCTCTCTCTCAATTCCTGCTTTCTCTTAAACCTCACTTCTCCTCCTGAACATTATTCCACATGCAGTTGTTGTGTCTTTCGGCTTTTCCCGGTTAGGGGTCGCCACAGCAGAACTCCGGTCCGCTAATGATTGGCAGTAGATTTTTACGTGCCGAGTTGCTGGCCCTGACGCACAACCTTCAACAAAGGTACGCCCATTCACGCATGTCTCCACACAGAAGACTCTCTAGCTGAGAATCGAACAGGACAACGTCTTACTGTGAGGCGACAATGCTACTGCAGCACCACCACCGCAGTTTTCCCACAAATTCCATTTATTTCAATGTAATTTGCTCATTCCTTTTACTGACGATCCCACCTCAGTTGTTTTACCTCCTTTTCAGTATTCAGTAATTCAGCACATTATACCAAGAGGTTGCTGGCTGTAATGCACTTTTCAGGAGTGTGACCCACGTGGATCTGTGTAACATTTTTCTTTTCATCACTGTATGCTTCTGTCAAGTATTGTAATTTGGACATCCGTTGCAGAAGCAACATTGCTTTCAGGAGGGTTGTCCTTCAATATGTCTGCACTTAATTCCTGCCTTTTGGGCTGAGGAATAAATATATAGTGATCAGAATTTGGCCAAGATTTGTAATCAGCCATATTAAAGGAGCAGTGAGTAAAGATGGGTAAGAGCACAAGGCCTTTGGGTGCAAAGCATAAATTAACTCTGCTGTCCTGTGGCCATGTTGCACTTGATGTCCAGTTCTGGGTATCACATACATAAAGTCTTTGAGGTCTGTGCATCATCATGGGGAGATGTATGTGGTTCAAGTATCTGATATGGAAAATATGAGAGATTTACTTTATGACAATGTGTTGCAATCACCTGTATTTTTATTTTACAGTGTGCTTATCAAAAAGGGAATGTCTTCATTATGTCCTGTTACAGGATAGTGAGGGTTGAATAAAACACAGAAATGCAGGGGTGATATGGACCACTTAAGAGAACTCCAGATTTTTTCTACTGATCTGGAAACGTGTGTGGTGACCTCTTGTAAAGAACAGCATGTCTAAAGGGGTGCAACAACCTTTTGTTTATGCGTAAAAAAAAGGTTTGCATGCATCTTTATGCATGTGAACACATACACACATATACATACATACATATATATATATATATATATATATATATATATATATATATATATATATATATAAAACACATGCACACACACACACACACACACACACACACACGTGTGTGTGTGTCGTTTCTCACCAGATTGTAAATAAAACTACTTTAAAAATTGCTTCTGAATGTGGAAGACTAAACATACACAGCTGTGCTTACAGTATTAATATTAGTGGGAGGGAAGAAGGTGGTTACGTCACTTTGGGTTCCATCCCTAGTTATACTGGATTAGGGTAGGTAAGTAGTTGGGAATTAAGTTATGTAATTGCCAAACTGTTAAACTATTTGACAAAAAATATCTTTTTCCAAACTGTTAGTTTAACAATTTGGCAGTTAAATAAGTTAATTCACAATTACTTATCCATGCTAATGTAACAGGCTGGAACCCAAAATAACATAACTGCCTCCTTCCTGCCTACTGATATTAATGATGCAAACATGGCTGTGTAAGTTTAGACTTCTGTGTTTGGAAGCAATTTTTAAAGTAATTTTATTTGTAAACTGTTTTTTGCATAAACGCATGCAAACACTTATGTGCAAAAAAGAAAAAAAATGGTTGTCTCGCCCTTTTAGACATGATTTTATTTATTTATTTTATTTATTTATTTTACATTTGTTGACCGGGCTAGTCTAACTGGAGGTATTTCCATTTTCAGTAGAGGCCCGGGGAGAAAAGCTCCACAGAGAATACATTAAGGCAAACATACTAGTGTTTTAAAGAAAGTTTTAAAAGACAGAAACTAACAACTCTAAGATAACTAAATGAAATAAATACTATCACACACAGTTAAACTCAAAGACATCATATAAAGTTAAAAAATACTTTGAGAGATAATGATAAGGTAGGAAGTATGAGAATGAGAGCTAAGAATCTGAGAAATTAGAAGAGGTAGGTTGTAGGAAGGAGAGCAAGTAAGATAGTCAGCAAGCAATCAGAACTAGAAGCCAGTCTATAAGCAAAGAACTAGTAGGAAAACAAGTGGCAGAAGAAGGGGAATGCCAGGTGGAAGATAGAGTAAGTAAGAAGTAGGAGATAGTAATGAAGTAGAGTCTAAGTAGTGGAAGGATTAATCAGGTTTACTACAGGTGCACAGCCAGTGATTTTGGAAGTGAAGTTTAATGTTTAGTTTGAAAAGAGGTAATGATGCAATGGTTGTTATGTTGCTAGGAAGTAGATTCCATTTTCTACCTACTGAATTGGTGAAAAGGGAGTCGCCAGCAGTGTTATTTGATTTTATGGAATTAGCCAATAGTTTACTGGAGGAGCGGAGAGAGTTAAGATTATTGTAGGGGATTATGAGTTGAGAGAGTATAGGGGTGTTCGTTGGATGGTACAGGATTTTATGGGCAATAGTGAGTTGTTGGGTTGCAAGATAGTTTTGGAATTCTGGCCAGCCTAGTAGTTTCAGGTTGAGACAGTGGTGTGTTCTGTAGGGGTTTCCTGTAGCGAAGCGAGCAATGTTATTATAGCAGGTAGTAAGTTTGGTAAGGTTGTTTTTCTTGAGGTTGGTGAAAATGGGACAAGCATAGAGAAGAGAGGAAAGAAGATGGGAGTGAGCGATCCTAGTTCTAGAGGAGGGAGTTAGAAATGGTCTAATACGATATAAAGATCCTATTTTCCTGTTGACAAGTTTTATGGTGTTGTTAATGTGTTGGTTGAAAGAGATTATTATCAATTGTAATACCTAACAGTTTAGTAGTAGAGTCAGGAGAGATGATAGTAGCATTGTTAGAAGAGATAGTGAAGTTTAAAGGGGGGGGTCCTGGAGGTAGGGGTAAAGAGGAGGAGTTTAGTTTTTTTAGCATTTAGTAAGAGAAATCGACTAGAGAACCATGTTTCGACGGTATTAAAGACTTTTTGAGTATGAGATCTAAGTTCTGAGGTAGAGGATGCAGAGCAGATGAGTGTAGAATCATCTGCATATTGAATGCAAGTAGCTTGGGGGATTGTGTTTTGGAGATCATTTATGAAGAGGGAAAAGAGAAGTGGGCCAAGAATAGAACCTTGTGGAACCTCCAATAGAAACAGGCAGAAGAGAAGAGATGTGGTTATTCCATAGAACAGCCTGTTTTCTGTTAGTGAGATAAGAAGTAAACCATCTAATGGCAAGGATATCAAAAGATAGGAATTCAAGAGTATTGATTAAAAAAGAGTGGTTAACCATATCAAATGCTTTGGAGAGGTCTATGAAGATGGCAGAAGAGAGTAGGTTGTTGTTACGGTTCAGGTTAATAGTGTCTACAAAGGAAAGGAGGGCAGTAGTAGTACTGTGATTAGGTCTGAATCCATGTTGACAGTTAGCTATGATGTTGTGGAGAGAGGTGTTGTACAAGCTGATGGTGTATACATTTCTCCATTATTTTGGCCAGGGGAGAGAGGAGAGCAATAGGTCTAAAGTTAGAGTAGTCAATGGAGTTACCACCTTTATGGAGTGGGATAATGTGAGAGACCTTCCATATATCAGGGATGATACCTTCTTTGATTGTCCTATTTATGAGAATAGAAATAGGATATGCGATAGCCTTGGCAGCTTTTAAGAAGAGTAAAAAGGAAGGATTAATATATATTAAAGCTCTTCACAGGAGCTTTAGTTTATTGATATAACATGCTGTTGTAGTCAGGGAGAGAAACATTAAAGCATGCATAAAGGAAACTTCTCATGCTTCGAGTGTTTGGTATGACTTTTGCAGAGTATCGTACTGATCTCACTTGGTTGAATCTGAGCTCACACCAGTTCATTGTAGCAGAGCGTCTTCTGCTCATGATGGCATCTGAAACTGTTTATATCCATTTCTATGTGGCCAGACATATGAAAGGTGAGCTTACGTAAAAGGAAGGGGTTTTCCGTAATACATTTCACTTGTCAGTGTTGTTCATCCTATAATGAAAGGTGCTGCTTAAAACTTGCTGTTACTGTATGTAAGCTGTCAGTCATTATGGAAACTGGAAATCCGCTGCTGCTGTATATTGTCTGGCTAGTGATACCTTTTTATGTACTTTTTACTTCAACTTCAGGGCAGGCAGTGTATGCTTCTTTCATTTGCCTAGAGGATATAATGTGATTTTCTAGTTGAGAGTTGCATGGGGAATTTGAAAAGTGCTGGTTCAAAAGCTTTTAGCACAAATTATTATTCTGTTCCTTTTGCTTATCACCTGTATGCAAAATAGTTCTCCTGTGTATGGGTTGTGGACAGAGAGAAGCTATGCAAGACGGCTGAGGCTGATAAGTTATTTCTGATTTATTACCTTGTTACATTTTTTTTCCAAGTTAGTTGAAAAAAAATTTTTTTACTGAGATCTAAATATCATTTTTGTAGCAACAAGAATGTCTCACATGTTTCAAATTACACTCAGTAGAGAAACTTAAAATGTTTTCATTGGTTTGTGAAATAATTTAGGGATAGGAAACAAACTTTGCTGAGGCGCAGCAAAACTGTGGTGCATTATTATAGGATGGAGTTTAATTACATAGCAGTTTCCATTTAAGTATAGAGATGTGCAATAGTGCATAAGAGATGTGGCAACACATTACAAGCTAGAGTGGCACATACAGAGCAGAAATTCTATCCGGCATGAGTAACGGCTGGAAAAGCCACGCATGTTCCAGCTGTTATATTTGCTGAAACTATATTTCTCTAATGCATGCTTACTGGGCCAGCTCAGGGCAGAATTGTGCTAGATACAGACAGTTGTTGCTTAGTGTTATGCTAGACAGTTCAGTAATAAAGTACAGGATTACAATTTGGAGTAGCTTTACTTATGTGTAGATTTAGACGAACCAAACGTCCCAAAGGAGTGCAATTTGAGTCTAGTAGTTTAGAGCAGAGGACCAATGCTATGAGCGCTGATAATGAGCTTCATCCTGTAGTCCTGGGTTTGAATTTATTAGTTGCTCTTTGCCAGCTGTATGGTACTGAGCAAGTCACTGAACCAGAGTGTACTTGCAGGTCCCTCCTGTGATGAAGCAGTTAGGTGTAGTGGATTTACCAGATTATCAAATTAGTAAAATAAAATTAAAAAATAAAAGACTAGGCAAACATCCAACTTTCATTATATGAAGTCTGGTTGTATGTTTGTCTTAGTATAAGAGCTCTAAGGCTCAGTGCTTGAAATGTGTCATATGGCAGTATGTATAATCCTTAACACCCCATGCCATTCTGGCAAGAATACCTTTGTGTGTATAGCAAGCTGCATAGCCCATTGCAGTGTGTGTTGTCACATTATGACACAAGTGGTTGAATGCATTCAATTCAATTTCGTGTTGGCAACTTCTGGGAAGATTGCAGCATTTGTGTGATAGTGCCGCCATGTACAAGTTAAAGATTTCAGTCCCTATTTGCGTGCTTTTCCCATTTTAGTCACATATGTTACATGACTGCTTAATATCTTTAAATGGCATGCTTAATGATGCATTGCGAGCAGCAGTGCTTAAAATCGGGAATAAAAAAAGGGACTAATGTAAAAAAAATTCACACGATAGCCAGGCCTCTACAATTCTGCACAGTTACAGAAGGGAAATCTGTCAAAACCACCGCTTCAGGGCTAACTGCTGTGCGATAATTGCATGTTGCCCTGATAACAGAAAAGTCTTGCTTTGATTTTCCAAAAGACACTGCCTTAAACTTAAGATCATTATGCATGGCATTTTTGACAATGATTACAGTAGTCAGAACCATACAGAATGAGAAAAAGTGTGTTGCCCCGATAACGGGAAAGTACCCTATAATTTTATACATATGAATATTTTGTGTGTGTGTGTATATAACACACACACACACACACACACACACACACACACGTGTGGCTATATATGTGTATATATACATATATATATATATATATATATATATATATATATATATGTTTTTATATATGCAGATATGTACAGTGTGTGTAGGATCTGGCCTTTCATGCATACATTTTTTTTTTCTGCTTTACAGCAAAGATTTATAACTTCTGATTGTACGCCTGTTTGAAAACTATCTCAGTCTGTTGCCATATAACCTTGTATACTGTTCCTGTTTGATACCATGTTTGTCTTTAGCACATGAACTGGTGATGGATAGTGGGAATTTCATTTTGTGGCATGAAGCAGTGAAAAAGTTTACCTGTCCTTCCTCTTGAATGGCATTTGTCGTGCCATGTAGATGGCTTCAGACAGTTTTTATTTATTTATTTATTTTTATTTTATTTTTTATTTTATTTTATTATTTTTTGTACAAGTGAGCCTATTTACTAATTGTTTTCAGCATGAAGAGGCATGTCCTTGGCCACTCACTGCCATCTATCATATTCTATGTTTGAGCGAGTGCTCACTGAACATGTACATGTATAAAACATATGGACCTCTGGAGTGTGATTCATACATATGGACCTCTGGAGTGTGATTCATACAACACCTTGTACTGTAAAATCAGATGTCTTTCCCATGTTGCAGTATTCAACATATGGGTTTACTCCTCTTGCTTCACGAACGTCCGACCAGATTACAAAAGTTTTCAGTCACTGTATGGTGCATGGGACGTCTGATGTGGCTTAAGGAAAGTGGGCCATAAAAGTGACATCTGCACACACTAGCCCTCAGAACTTCTCAGCTGCCAGACTAATGTCAGGTGTTCCTACCTCCATGGCTGTCGGATTCGATATATCAGATAAGTGCCCCATAGGGGAAACTTTCAGTCCTTTTTTCTTTCTTGAATGCCAGTTAATGTCATCTAGAAAGGGCAGGTGTAAGTGTGGCCATCAGATACCTCACAAGGACGCCCATGGTCAGTGTCTTTTTTGTTTGGGACCTCACAAGGACGCCTATAATCAGTGTCTTTTTTGTTTGGGACGGTCGCACGATTACAAGGCCTGCTCCATTTGTCAGGTGTTTGTGCTCAAAACATTGTGCAGCTGTCTTCATGCTCTTAACCTGTGTTTAGAAAAATCATAGTTTACTACAAATAACTTTAGGGATGGCGGTTTCCTCTGACATACCTATGGAACTGCCGAAAAAGAAAGGCAAGACTATACGGCCTACTACTAAAGCTGCGCCTCTTGCATCTGATCCACAGCCTGTGGCTGACGTCAGCTTGGTAGAGGAGTCTGGCTCTACCACCTCGGATATAGCGGGTACCTCTGCAGATGCCACAAAGTCCTGCATGGAGGGCATGTCCAAAGAGGCTTTTCTGACACTGGGGGGGGGGGGGGAGGACAAGTGCATTCAGTAGGTCTGTCCCTCTACTTCCTTACAATTTCCAGATACTAGGCCTTCTGCCATTCAGATGCCCACCAGGCCTCTAAAAAGAAGGATAAAAGGAAGCATCTCTCTACTCCCACTGAAAGCGTGCCTGACTGGCAGGCTTTCAGCCAAAGTCTATTTAATGTTTTCATGGCCTTACGTCTTACCTCTGTAGGGACTGCTAACATCCCTCCCCTAGAGAGCCCTAGGCCTCAAACTACAGACCCAGCCATGAGGGAAGAGGAAGATCTCTGATTTTTCATCCGAAGATTCACTTTCTTACACTTCCCAGCTTTCCTGTCCCTTGGGGTATGGTTCCCCAGAGGAAGAATCTGTTGACCCTGACTCCCCAGCTGAGGATTTAACTTTTGAGGAAACCATTGCCAAGATGCAGGAGAATTTTAAGTGGGAATCCTCTGAAATGACTGTGGTCCAAAAAAGATATTATGACCTCATTCAGATGGATTCCCCAAACCCTTATGCTGCTCCCCAGTTCTACCTGCCTTCCTAGATGCCTTCTCAGCATCCTTAAATACTGACTCACAACCCCCTGCTCCACACAGACCTTATAGATGTTACAAAGTCCCTGAGACTGACAGTTATTTACTTAAATATCCTCCAGCAGACCCTGCCACCATCTCCATTTCCACAGATAAGGTGTCAAAACTTTTATCCAACACCACCGTCCTTCCTGCTGACAAAGACAGCAAGACCATGGAACATCTGGGTAAGAAAATTTAGACTTCTGCTACCCTAGCCTTCAGGGCTACAAACTACCAGACACACATTGCTAAATGTGCCTCATCTGTCCAGGATAAAGCCTGTAAGGAATTGCCTGATGGACCAGAATCTGCTGCCAAAGCTTCACTGTCTTCCCTTCTGGCTCTCACCTCCCAAGTTACCAGGCACTCATCTGCAACATCAGATTCTGCCTTAAGAAGTTACTCCTAGTTGTGACTCCAGACCCTTCCAGATGACTTTAGGGTAAAGCTGATTGATGCCCCTTGACAATACAGCTTTGTTTGGTGGTAAAGTGGCAGATTTGTTTGTCACTTCAGCAAAAGGGGAAAGAAATGCAAGATTTGAAACAGCTGCTAGTCTCTCCTATCCCAAAATTCCAAAGTATCTACCCAGCTAAAACACAGTTCATTAGGAAGCATTCTCACCCTACTATTCCCTCAAGGTCTAGGAAGCCTACCGGAAAGCAACCACCACCAGCTAGAGCTACACCCTCCTCTAGCCAGAGGCCACCCTTTCAAGCCAAGGCAAGTAGCATTTGACTACCTGCCAACCTTACTAACCCCTCCTCCTCCCTTTGTCAGAACACCTCTCTCACTGCATCCCTGTGTGGAGCTCCATCACCTCAGACAATTAGGTCCTTTTCAGTCCATCATAATGGTTATTTCATGACCTGGCTTATGCCCCAGAGCAAAAAGGCATCCCACAACCTCCAAAACAACTGCTACACCTCCTGCAGCCAGTGCTACAAACACTGCTGGTGCAAGACACCATCAAACCTGTGCCCATAGCTGCAAAAGGAAGAGGATTCTACTCCAGGATTTTCCTTGTTCCAAGAAAAGACTGCCCTTGGAGATCAATTCTGGATCTCTGCCGTCTCAACGTATTCCTAAAAGTTCCAAGCTTCAGGATGTTAACCTTACCAACCCTTTTTCCCCTTCTCATCACCCAGGGGTTTATGTCCACCCTAGACATAAAGGATGCCTATCTTCACATCCCCATAAAGCCCAACTTCAGGAAATAGCTGAAGTTCTTGGTGGGCCCTTCTTACTTTCAGTTCTCTGTCTTGCCATTTGGACTTTCCACTGCACCCAGTGTTTTCACAAAATGTCTGTCCCCCAGTGATTACTTTCTACAGGACAAAGGAAATCCAGATATTTCCTTATCTGGACAACCTGCTGATAAAGGCAGGCAGCAAGGAGACCCTCATGCAACATATATTTCTTGTTGTATCCCTCCTACAGTCTCTGGGATTCCAGATAAATTTCCCCAAATCTCACCTGGAACCTACTCAAGACATTGTCTTCTTGGGGGTGCAGAATTCGGACAGATGTCATGAAAGCCTACCTTCCCCTCCAAAAGGTGGAAAACCTGACAGAACACCCATTTCTGGTCTTTCAGTCAATAGATTTGACAGCAAGTACCTCAGGCTCCTGGGCTACATGGCAGCCACTATCACCATGATACCATTAGCAAGACTTATATGAGAAAGTTGCAATGGTAACTTTGGTCAGTCTGGGCCCAACATTCCCACCCCTTGGAGTACAGGGTTCCACTCCTACCATGCCTTAAACTAGAAATTCAGTGGTGGTTGACACAAGTGACCCTCAGTCCGGATCTTCCCCTCCAACCCTCAGTCCGGATCTTCCCCTCCAACCACCCCTACCCATGCAGATCTTGCACACAGATGCTTCAGACTTGGGCTGGGGAGCAACTCTGGGCCATCAGACAGTGCAGGGTCTGTGGTCAGAGCCACACAAACGACCACATCAATGTCTGAAAAATGAGGGCAGTTCCCCTGGCCCTCCATGCCTTCCAACCATATCTACAGCAAGGTCCACTTCAGAGACAATGCCACAGTTCTGTGGTATCTCAACAAACAGGGAGGGGCCAATTATTTTTTTACTTTCCAGACTAGCTCTCCTAGTATGGGAACCAGCAACCTCACAGGGAATAACCCTGCAGACGTTCTACATTCCCTCTCTACAGAACTCCCGGGGAGACTGTCTCAGCAGAACCATCACAAACAACCACAAATGGATGCTTCACAGGGATGTCTTCCTGGACCTGGTCCACTGGTGCAGTATACCTCAAATAGACCTGTTTGCCTCCTCCAACAACAGGCAACTTCCAGGATTCTGCACCAGGATATCACATCCTCAGGCACTGGCAACAGATGCCTTTTCAATCTCTTGGAAGGGGAAGTTTCTTTATGCATTCCCCCCTTCCCACGCGTCCAAAAGGTCCTGCTAAAAATCTAGCAGCATAGACCAAAAATCTTGTTGATGACCCCCTACTGACCAAGACAGCATTGGCTCCTCCTACTTCTACAACTATTGAAGGGCAATCACTATGTTACCCCTTAGAGTGGACGTTCTCATACAGCACAAGGAATCCCAAATATGCCCACAGTGGCAGCTACTGCACCTCACCCTTTGGCTGATAGACTTCTGATTTATTTCTTAGAAAAACTGCACTGCTGCCTACTTTTCTGCATTGTCTTGATTGCAAAAGTTGATATCTGTGTTAGAAACAGTATTTAGAACATACCTAGAGCCTGTTTACTGCATTTTTTGTGTTGCACTTAATTTAAAATCGTTTTTTCTTAAAATTGCATTTTACCTGCCTCTGATCTAGCACACACGTATTGGGGTCATTTATTGCACTGTTCTGACTAGTTTGCTACTTGTGTGTCTCTGCTATCCTTAAACAAAAACAAAAAAATCTTGCTATTTTCCCACTTTCTATAATTTAAAAGAAAGTTCAGTTACAGAGTTGCTGTTCTGAACTGTTTGTAAGTTTCTTGGAGGCCAGTGTTTACTTGGGCTAAAGGGAAGTTTATGTGTTCACCAGTGGCAGTGGTTAACACTGAGCAGCCTGCCTGTCCCTGTAGGAGTGGTTACTGCTTAGAAACTTTAGTTTTATTGGCCATTTTGGGTCAATTCCAAACAACTTGATCTCTGTCTCTTAAAACCCCGCAACTCTCTTTTTGCGCGGTGTTGTGCACAGAGCAGTGTCGGGCAGCAACACTTAAACAGGTTTAAAGTATTCCCGGCTCCACAAAGTCTGCTCTTCACTTTTTCCCTTAGAACTGCTCTAAATCTCAAAATAAGCACTCTATTTTTATTCTAAAGCCCTGCACTTGCTCGTATAAGTAATCTCATAGGTAAACACTAATAAACTTAAGGCACTACACCCTCTTATACTCCTTTTAAGTACTTGCTCCCTATTGGTTCTTTCTGATCAGTCAATAAGTAGTTCCCTATATTATTCAGGCATGTCCAAAGGTCAGTTTCTGGTTTACTCTCCAGTCCAACTGGTGAATCTGGGAATCTTGAGGCAATGTTACAACTGCCTTATGTATACAGACCACTCTCTCCTCCTCACAACAAGCTCAGATATATGTGAGAGATGCAACTATATAGCCAAACTGGAGGCTGAGCTCTCTCAACCCAGTACTGGCACAGCCAGTCAGGAGGAGAAGGTAACCACACACACCGCAAATCCAGTTCACATAGACCTATCGAATCAGCAAACCAAACACATAAACACACAAAAACATACTCAGAGGCTCTAAATAAAAATCTGCCTAAGCAGCAGAGACCTCCAAAGCAGATATCCAAGCAACCCCTACCACGAAACAATATCCATGTAGCACACAGCTTACAAAGTCAGTGTGCCACAGAGTCACAGCCCTTAAGGCTAATCAACACACCTGATACACTTGTAATAGGTGACTCTGTTGTCAGACACACTGACGTCCCACTCACCAGACTGAACAAGGAGAAGGTCACTGTAACTGCCTGTAGGGTGCCAGGATCCGCCAGATAACACAAGCACTCAGGTCACTCCAAAGCAAGTACAAATATGACTCCGTCATTGTTCATGCTGGTGTGAATGACTTGAGACGTACCTCCCTGGACTACATGAAAAGAGACATAGAGGAGCTCTCTGATCATGTAGCCCAGGCCGGTATGACCCTGACCTTGAGTAGCATCTTGCCCTCACCAAGAATGATGTCACAGTATAAAGACAAAATGATCAATTTTAGCAACTGGCTAAAGTATTGGTGTAATTCAAAGGGGATCCAGTGTCTGTCTGCCTGGGATGACATGGTCGACAAGCCACATTGCTTCGCTAGGGACGGCTTGCACCTGTCACCCCTGGGTTTTCGCATACTGGCAAAGGCTTTTGCCTCCCCCATAGTGCCTTTTTTAGGCAAGGCTCAAAAGGCAAACCCACCTCCATAGACAACACAAAGAAAAAAAAACTAAGGGTAATGCTGCTCAACACCAGAAGTCTAAACCTCAAGATGCATGCACTCGAGACTCTCCTCTGTATGGAGAATATCGATATCTGTGCAGTAACAGAAACCTGGTTCAAGGCTCCCAAGAGCACCCCAGCACAAACAGGTTATACTTCATACCATGCTTTTCGGCCCCTAAACTCGGACCAAACCACAAAAGGAGGGGGAGTATCCATATTTATCAAAGATACCCACACCTCCAGGTTAGTGGCACTGCACAAAGCATCGGAGACCATCCATGTGCAACTAACAGTGGGGAAAACTGCCTTTCAGTTTGTAGCCTGCTACAGACCACCCTCCCAAACACAGGAACCCCACTCGGCTTTCCTGAGAACACTGGAGAATATGAAGGTCTCTCCAAACACCATTATATTGGGTGACTTCAACTACCCAAACATTGATTGGGAAAACTACTCAAGCCCAAACACCCTCACTCAACAGTTCCTAGAATTTATAAACTCAAATGCTATGGAACAACTGGTCACCACTCCCACAAGAGGAGAAAACATATTGGATCTGGTCATCACCAACATGGGGTCTCTATGTTCCACACCAGAGGTATACCCCTCATTGGTAAGATCAGACCATAAACTAATCTCACTGGACATCCATATTCTGTCCCCACCCCCAGCCAAGGAAACCACGGTGAAGAACTTCTCAAAAGCAAACTTTACACTTCTCAAAACCGAGGTGGAATCCTTCAAAGCCCCTGGGCCAGTGGAAAATACAGCCCAAAACCCATAATCCTTTACAAAAGCATTCTATGGACACCTACAGGAATGCATGGAGCATGCTATCCCAAATAAAACCAAGACTCACTCCCCCAAAGGCAGGAGACCTGTCTGGTGGACCACAGCCATAAATAAGCTATACAACAGAAGGAGAAAGCTACTACATGATAGAGCAAAATCCCAAAAAGGGAAGGCGTCTCTGATCAGTACTAGCAAGAAACTGCGATCCCTCATAAAATCATCTAAGGCCAGCTTTGAAAGAAAAATTGCACAAGACACTAAAGATAATGACAAGGCCTTCTTTAGTTATGTCAGGAACCTGGGAGGTAACTCCCAGATATGCTCTGAGTTAGTGCAAAATGAAAAAAAAATACACTGAATCCACAGACATTGCCAACATCCTGGCAGAAAGGTTCAGTGCAAACTTCTCCCCCCCTTCCCCCCCAAAACAGCAAATGTCTATCCCAACAGAGTGTAGCCTTCCTGAGATCACAGATTTACATGTGAGAGCTGCCTTCTCCAAAGCAAAAAACGCAGCATCAGTGGGACCAGACGGTGTCCCGGGCTGCATCTTCCACGAGCTCCAAGAAGAACTAAACCCTCATATAAAGTCACTGTTCAATCTCAGCCTTACTACGGGATATGTACCCAAGGAATGGCGTATAGCAACAGTGGTCCCACTCCACAAAGGTGGTGCCACAACAGACCCCGGACACTATCGCCCTATGAGCCTGACTAGCCTGGTCTGCAAAGCTATGGAGCGTATCATCATGGAAATCATAAACAAAGACATTGGGAACCTCCAGACAATGGATCCTACCCAATTTGGCTTTGTTAAGGGCAGATCTTGCCTCTTGAAACTGATCGACTTCTTTGAAACAGTTACCAGAGCCATAGATGAAGGGAAGGTAGTCCAGACAGCCTACCTGGACCTCGCAAAAGCCTTCGACACAATACCCCACTCGGGCATCATAAATAAGCTCACCAGCTTAAATATCAACCCCTATATCACAAGATGGGTTGCAAACTGGCACAGGCATAGTACCCACATGGTCAGAATAGCAGGTGCCATGTCAGACTCTAAACCAGTTACAAGTGGTATCCCACAAGGCTCGGTCCTGGGACCTCTTTTGTTCGGTATATATTTCTCCGAGGTACAGGCTCACACGTGTGGACTATGGCTGACCAAGTTCGCAGATGACTGCAAACTGGGTGCCATAATTGACTCTCCAGCTGACACAAGCATCCTCCAAAAGGGTCTCACAGAGACGGATAACTGGTGCCAGAGCCATGGCCTAAAGCTAAATGCCAAAAAGTGCATAGTCATCCCCTTTGGGAAAAACAAAGTGCCCACAAATTACCACATAGGTGGTAATCCATTAAGTACGGAAGAAGTAATTAGGGACTTAGGGACCCAAGTAGATAGCAGTCTCTCCATTGACAATCACGTTGCCAAAGTGGTAGAAAGACCTTCTATATAGCCCACCTTATCACAAAAGGGTTCACATCTAGATAAAGAGAGGTCATTGTGCCCCTCTACTCATAACTTATCAGGCCCATAATTGAATACAATGCCCCATTTGGGATGTACCTTACCCGACACCTGCAGCAACTGGAAAGACACCAAAAGTACCTCACCAAGAGGATCAAGGGACTCAAACAGATGCCCTATGCAGTTCGACTAAAGAAACTCCAGCTCTAATCAGTTGCGTACCGCCTCACCTCAGGAAATCCAAATCCCTTAGAGCTACACACTCCAGGGACTTGAACCTCAGCACAGAAATAAATAGGACATGCTGGAGGGACAGATTCATATCCCAGAGGCTCCCCTCACTCTGGAACAAAATCAAAATCCATGTTAGGCAGAGCCCCTCACTGACCCTCTTCAAGAGGAATCTTGACGAGTGGATGGGAGATCGTAAGTTTACCCCTGGGATCTCTTCTGTGTCCCTGCTTGACAGAGGTACAGTAAACTAACCTTAAAAGGGCTACCTTCTGTGACCTACTATACAGAGGTGCAGTCAACTAATCTAAAAGGGTGGCGAAAGCCAAACACACTCTGGCTAGGCTTATAAATGCCCTAGGGCAGATAGCCTAGTATCAGCCTATGAACCTATGATAGTATTACACCTTTACAATGAGGGTGTGCTCACAGTCCTGCAGGAGGCCAGGAAACTAAAAATAAGAAAATCCTACCTTTCAAAGTGGAAGAGAGTTTCTATGTGGTGTCACAAAAAACAACTGGACCCTCTGGCAAGTGAGACTCCTCTGGTTCTATCTTACATGCGTGAGTTACTGCAGACTGGATTGGCCTGTCTTCCATTAAAACCCACTTGTCTGCTATTTCAGTGCGTCTCCTCTGGACCTCCTCTAGCATCCAGACTGCCAGCTAAACTTTTTCTCAAAGGGGTACTTCATTCTGTGTCCCCCCCCCCCCGAGAAAACCATCACCACCCCATGGGACCTTAACCATGTTTTGGAAAGCTCACACTTCCTCCATTTGAGCCAGCAGACAAAGCTTCCCTGAAATACTGTACATGGAAAACTGTACTACTCCTGGCCTTGACCTCAGCCAGAAGAGTATCAGAGCTACAAGCTGTCATAGCTATTCCACTTTCCTAGTCTTCCACAATGACAGGGTTACTCTTAGAACTAACCCTTCCTTCATGTCCAAGGTGGTGAATGACCTGTCCTCGAATCAAGCCATCCACCTACCTACCTTCTTCCACAGGGGGCAGTGAGAGAGTACTTCACTCCCTGGATGTTTGCAGACAACTCAGGCTCTATCTGTATAATACCAAGCCCATCAGACAGGCTGAATAACTCTTTATCTCCTTCCACCCAGAGCCCTAGGGAAGGCAGTAATCAAGCAAACTATCTCTACCTGGATTTTCAAAGCCATCACCTTCTGCTACAGACACCATGGGAAATCCCTGCAAGGTACTATTAAAGCACACTCCAACAGGGCCATGGCCTCCTCAGGAGCCTGGATACCTCTACCATTCTCGGAGCAGCCACTTGGTCATCAGTGCACACCTTCACCAAACATTACAAGTTAAACCACATTTCCAGAGCCAGGATGGGTTTTGCCAGGGCTATCCTTCACAGATTATTGGAGACTGCCTGTAGACCACCACCCCTTCTTCACAGTGAGCTTTGGCACTCACTTATGTGTTGAATACTGCAACACGGGAATAGAAAGACATAGAAAGTTGTGTAAAATCTTACCATAACCATAGCTGTCCTTCTCACCCTCCTTCCCCTCCTGTTAGGCTGTATTTCCCTTTCTGGGTGGCACAGGATTGGCATTGCCCTTACTAGGACTGGTTCCGACTGGGGCTTACAGTTCTGAGGGCTGGTTTGTGCAGACGTCACTTTTTTATGGCCCACATTCCTTGAGCCATGTCAGATGTCCCACACACCATACAGTGACTAAAAACTTTTTTATACTGGCCAGACATTCGCAAAGCAAGAGGAATAAACCCATATGTTGAATACTGCAACATGGAAGAGAAGGACATCTATGGTTATGGTAAGATTTTACACAACTTTTCTGTTTCTTGAATTACAAAATTAAGCTCCGTAGTCTTGCCATGCAAGATGTTTCATGCATTACACAAACTGGACTCCTCATTTTTTCATTGATCCTTTTTCTTTACTTAGTTTTCTTAGGTTAAAGTTCTTTTTCCCTTTCACTTCAAGACTCAAAACTTCAGTTATGTTGTTTGCTTGTCTTTTGAATAGTATTTTATCTTCATGTAGTTTCTGTAGCATAAGAGTGGGCTGTCTGATGGTTGACTTTCTACTCCAGATCATAGATAGTTGTTAGGCTGGTGGTCCAGGAGACCATTGAGGAGCCTAGACCAAGTTCCCATTTGCTCCAAAGCACTGATTTTGTTAGGTGACTTGCTCAAGGTTACACAGTAGGCAAATAAAGGCTGCGGAGATCAAGTGCTGTACCATATGAAACAACTTAACAGCTCGTATACTTTTCATCTGCACTAACTGCCATTCAAGGCAATAGGAGTACAACTTTACAAACCTGTTTTTTGAGACATAGAGGAAAACACACATGGGTCATGCCTAAAAAAAAATTACAAATATTTACAAGAGTTATAATGCTGCCAACACGCTTGTTAAAAGACCATCTCCAAGTGTATTTAGAAGACCGATGAATGTAATATTTCTTCTTAAGTCTTACTGTGCAATAGCAGCCCTATCTTTAGGGATAGGACTAGTAGCAATCAACAACATGTTTAAATGAGCTTTGCATTATTCTTGACTCGGTTCATACTGTGTTCTGATTGCCAGCAGCAGTATCTGTCTCTTATATTACCAATTGACCATTTGCAAGTAAACGGAGGAAGGGTATGGGGAAAACTACTTCCACAGGCTGAAAGAGTGAACTTCAATGAAGCATCTGATTTTTGGAGCCCAGCCTTGGGTAAGCTGTTAATCTGGCAGGTTTATATACTTATTTTTTTGTGTTTGATGACCAGGATGGGGCACTGATCATGGGAGTGCTGTCTAGTTAAGTGACTTGATCAGAGTCGCACACGTTTATTCAGTGGAGGCTGAGGGAATCAAGCCCTGGACAACTGGACCACAGGAACAAATCATTAACAGCTCCTTAATCATCTGTGCCATCTGTCAGAGGATTGCAACTGGCACTGGTTACAGTTTTGTACTTCTGAATTTTGTTCATCATATTAGAGATTGAGACATTATAACCAGACTTATTTGAGGTTTTTGGACATCGCACTTTGTAGGATCCTAAACTGTCAGTGACTGTGCACCTGCTTTACAATTTCAGAAAGAAGATTTTTAGTTGTGGGCAAGCAGAATTTCAAGTTTCAGCTCTGAGACCAAAGCAAAACAGCGAACAACAGAACTACAAAACATAACCATTCGTTAAGCGTATGCTTGAATTTCTAGATCCTTTTGACCATAATTAAGGAACGGTAAAGCAGTGGCGTAGCTGGCTCAACCAGTGCCCTGTGCCAATCCTGTGAACTAGCACCCCACGCCCTCTTTTCAAGTGAAGAGCAAAAGAAAAATAGAAAAAAATGCCAATTAACTTCCTGCAGACAGTTCCCAATTCATGCACCCTATCTCTCCTTCCCTGACTCTTCATTACAACAGAATAAAAACAAAAAAGTCTGCTCCTCTTCTGGCATACCAAGCAGGTGACACATTCCCTACCACCTGTCCCAGCTCTTCAGTGGAAGAGTTACAAAAATAAAAAGTAGATCAGGTACCTGAGGCTCCTGAAATGCAGGAATCAGTCTGGTTCCATCTTTGTGCCCTGACCTGTAAAATAAAAATAAATTAAATAAGTAAAAGGAAAAAAATGTTCTTAAAATTGTAGCAAACTGCTTGCTACAAAAGTAGCAAGCAGTTGCTACAGTGTAACAGTTTATACTCAATATGGAGCACTACAGCACTCAAGTTTTACTTAAAAAGCATATATTTTTTAGTGTAGCAAACTGCTTGCTACCATGTAGTAAGCAGTTGCAACAGACAATCTAGACTACACACACAGCACTATAGCGCTCACATTTGACTGCGAATGCAATGCCAGCTTATAAAAGTATTGCACTAACAAGTTATTGGGATAATAGATGAGGCTGCCAATTGTACCTCCTACCACTTTGCTCCTGGGGCAGTTACTTTAGCTACACTGTGGTGGTAAAGAACAGGCCTCTAAATGTGTGTTTCAGAAGAGGCATTGCAGATAAATTTTTGGTTTGCAAAATTAACTTTGTGAAACAACTATGATGGTAAAAAAGTCACTGTAGAAATATGTACCTTAGTTCACAAATGAACTAAATGTTTATTTGTGCAATGTTGATTTATTTATGCATTGATATTTGATTACTTGGGAAGTTCGAATGGGTAGGATCCCATTTTCTGCAGAGACCCAGGGAGAAAAGCTCCAAAGTATTACAAAATATTTTAAGAACACTAATTTTACATTCTTCAAAAATAAAAAAAATATATCTGTAGTTTAAATCATTATACAAAATTAGACGTACTCTGAAAACATTGGTTTAAAACAAATATAAATTATTTGATGATGATTTAATATTTAGAGAAATTTTAGACAGTTTGTAGAGAAATTAAAGGTAAGTTAGTATAATACAAATGGGAAATGCAATATAAACTGAGAGAAAAGCAAGCTTATGGTGTATTTGTAGAGAAGGTTAAGGGAGAGAAATTGAAAGATGTAAGGAAGTGATAGAAGAAGTGAGGGCAGGGAGATGTAAGATATGAAAAGGTACTTGCTCACATTTAAGATATACTTTATCCTGGGGTTGAGCAAGAACAGAGACAGCTTTTGGCTTGGAAGTCTTTTGGATTGTTTTTGAAGGATGGAGGGTGGTATTGACTTTATGGTTTATATATGAATGCACTGCCCTGAGCTAATTTTTCAAAATCTGTACTAAAAATGCCTTTATGCAGTTCAGAGATACATGTGTAACAGGAATGGAGAAGTCATGTGTGTGCCAAGCAGGCAGGTGTTGCATAGTATGCAAACAAATGAGTTAAACACCATGAGTTAATTGTGGTATTGCAGTTCAGAAGTAGGTATATAGTGTATCATAGCTGTTGTTTGATATTGCTTTATGGCACAGATGCAAAACTGC